>NW_028321878.1:23432857-23733571 GCF_036245765.1 Copidosoma floridanum | reverse complement strand
GAGTTGTATTCCCAAGGTGCCGTAGAAAAATATATTGTAAAAAATTCCTGCGAGCAAAAAGCGAAAGAGGATATTTCTTTGTGGCCATAGAAAATAATCTGTACCGGGTAATGTCGGAATTCTAATAAAAATATGGTGTACAACGATTTAAATATTATTTGTCAAATAATTTTCATACCTCGCATCCAAACGTTCATTTGTGCATAGATGTAGTAAAAAAGATTTAAAGCACTACGTACTAACAAACATTCTGACTCCTCGATATCGAGCAAAAAAGATAAACAGATTGAAAGCCGTTCCAAATATTTGAAAGACCACCGTACTGAATTAGATAATAACCAATTAACAACATAAGAGTTTCTAAGGAAAATTCGTAATCAAGCACTATCTGTTCCAATCGTAAATAAACGGACATAATAAAAGTATGTTTCCGAGTAAGTGAAAGTATATTTTCAATGTTGACAGAATTATGACACTTAAAATTAACTTTAAAGCAATATGTGTCTGAATATGCCACTATTTATAGAAAATATATAATTTTTTATATCCACGGCTTATTTGTTTGTTTTATTTGACATTTAAAACCTTTGGCATTTTTTAAAGGTTTTGTTTGGCACTTTTACAAGGTTTAATTTGGCATTTTTGACAGAAAAAATTTATGATTTCAGCACTTTTGAATGCCATCGAACTTTCCCAACCTCTTGCTAGCTTTCTCCTTTTTCCCATCTTTGGCTATTTTTCTGCAAACCTACTTTTTCCCCTTTTAATAGGGTCACACTAGGCTTGAGTGATTGGAAAGAATTTTATTAATTCTTTATCTAACTTTGAAATAAAAAACTTTACAAACCCTCATCTTATTCTTTCAAAATTTTTTTATTCATGAAAAGTAACTTTTAAACTATACATTCACTGGCATGTTACACTACTCTTTGAAAGATAACGTAGTATGAGAGGATGTTAATTTAAATCAAAGTCGAAGATTTTGTGTTTTTTACTTCAGTTATCATAAGCTCACATAAGTTAGTATAAAATATCGTGTCATTTTAAAAACATAATCAAAATATACCTAATAAAAAAGGTTGAAAGCCATGCAAAGTCAAAGTAAACTCGTTTTATATATCTCCATTTTTTGATTAACAGTAACCATTCATGTATACATTATTATTAGTTCATAACATATTTCCTTGGGAAAATGTTAATTAGGCACTTCAAAAAATATTAAATTGAATTACCATTTGTAATTACAACTGATTTTCCAATATATTCTAAGCCATGTTTTACAAAACTATTGTGGGTATCTTGCACCATCTTTGTACACAATTTGGTTCATAAAAGGTATATTTAGACTCGTATATTATCTGCCATAGAATGTTATGGAAGCATAACTTTATATTTAGGTTCTCAAACACCTAATGTCTACCGGTTTTTCTTTTATTTTTGTACAAAGCAATAACATTTTTAGTTATCAGTGAGCAAGCTCTTTGTTGTAGGAACGTTGTCTAGCGACATTATAGAACTGTAGTTAAATGATAAAAATGTGTTTTTAGAAGTATAATTCAAGTCGTTTCATGAGATAAAGAGCTAAACGTTTTTACGCTTATAATGTGTGCAACATTCAACTTTATCACTTGGTCAAGTAAATACTCTTCTCGTACTGTTAGAAACTAATAAACAACAATCGGTTCATGAAATTGAAACAATAGGACTTTTATTACTATGAGAACAAACTGTAACAGTTATTTTGTGCCGATAGACAAAGAAATGTACCCACGGGCACAAAAATGCACTTTTCCTACCTCGGACGTTTTTGAGAGGCTGATGTGCCCCCTCGATAGGAAAAGTAGGTTTCGCCACATAAACGTCATCATTATGTGGCTACATTACATCTCTTGGGCGCTGCTTTGCAGGTCCCTTGGGCTGCAAAACAGCCCCAGAGACGATGGCGCTTATCCAACAAAAACTACGATTTTGCCCTCAGTAAAAATGATACGTTACATCACTAAGGCACAAAGTACTAACATAAGCGCCTGAAGGGTGTGGTTGTTGTATGTTTGTGCCCAAGTAGTGTAAATTATTTTGTTTTTCTTACCAAAGGTACAAAGTGCAATTTTGCTCGTGCACACTGAGAGAAAAATGTAGTACAGTGTACGTAAATGTTCGATTGATTCTACTACATAAATGTAGTAAGAGAATTGGAGTTACGTTGGCTAACCCTGTGTAGTAGTTTCTACTACATATTATGTAGAGTAAGGAAATTAGCGTTCAGTTAAAAACTATTTCATAGTAAACAGTAGGAAAGTTATTACATAAAATGAAAGATACAAATCCACTCTTTCGTTTAGACCAAAATGTAAACAAAATTTCTTTGTACTTTTATACGGAAGAAAGCGAAAATATGTTGAAAAAATTTATAAACTTAAAAGTGCCCGTCTTTTGTACCAAACATTGATCACGCATTTAATTTCGCATTCAATTCCGCATTAAATCAGGCAAATTTGAAAAAGAAAGCTATTCAGCTGTGTTCGAAAAAAATTGATGCAGTTATTATTTAACAATTTTAACTGAAGAATTTTTTCGTGTGGTTATCGCCAAAACATATGCAGTAACGTCTCCTCGGTTTGTGTATATATATATATATATATATATATATATATACACACACGTTTGTGTTTTCCACGCGCACGGAATAACGTACTTCTTACTACAGCGTTTAGTTAAATCTACTACACCACTTGAAGGTGGTTAATATTAAATCTGTTGCAGTTCTTAACCTCCAAACTTGGTGCGTAAACTATTTTTCACCAAATCTGCGGTGAGAGACGGAATTTTTGTCCCGTTTCTACATGTAGGTCCAAAGTGATTACAAGAGTGCAAAGTGTGTTCCAAGGGCGCAAAGTGGCAGTTGCGTTTTGGGCCAACGGTAAGAAGAAAAATGTACGCGACTGGAGCACAAACGTGCAACAACCGCTTCTCTCGAGTGCTCAAATTCATACTTAGCGTCCTACTGAAGTAATGTCATATTTTTACCTAGAACGTAGAGTAAAACTTTCTTGCTAATAGTGTGCAGTTGCCATACGTTTGTACCCAAACTGTATATGATGTTTCTCTTTCCAAGGATGTAAAGTGGAGTTTTGCACCCGTAGGCATACTTTGCGCGTAGTAAATCACTTAGCACCCTTGGGTAGAGTTCTTTAGGTTTGGAAAGTTCATGGACGCAAAGTCTGTCCCAGAGCACAAATTTAAGCGCTGGAGAAACGATAACGT
This sequence comes from Copidosoma floridanum, assembly GCF_036245765.1. Lineage (NCBI taxonomy): Eukaryota > Metazoa > Arthropoda > Insecta > Hymenoptera > Encyrtidae > Copidosoma > Copidosoma floridanum. The sequence continues at coordinate 23,730,307 of NW_028321878.1, read as the reverse complement.
TTATAATCTTAAAAGTAGGTATCAACGAAAGCTATCAGATGTCAATACATTATTAGTCAACTATCCTTTATTTTAGGATGTAGCTGAGTGTCATGGAGTATATCAAAATCTGCATTGCATCAACAGGAATTTGGTCGTTACAGTTTTCTCTTCTACCCATATCTCCCTCTTTGTGTCCACTTCTTCCTCTCTTAACTCTTTTCGATTTCACTTGTTATCTACTTCTGAATCATTTTTCTGTAGATTGTCAAGGGTTGGGTTAGAGCTCTGGGTGAATCTTAGTATGAAATTATTACAAACAGCCAAGGCCCAAGCTCACGAAGTTGATGAGTAGCACCTAGTGCCAATTATCACGTTCTTATACAGAACTATATTGAGTGTTTTTATGAAGAACTAGTGGTAGGGATAAGAGGAAAGCAGGAGGAGGGGAAGAAAGCACCAAGACATAGATATGTAGATTAAGCTAAAGAAAAGAAATGAAAGGGGTAATAAAAAAAAGAAAGAAAAAAAGTAACGAGTGACGGGAAAGAAGCTGAGGAGAAGAAGGAAGTGAAGGAGAAAAAGAGAAAAAAACATTTAAAAGCACAGGTCCTAAGGGCCCATGCAGCCCACGCGCTCGTCTCTCGCTCTCTCGCTCGTCTGGGCCCCTGGGCATCGTAGGCTTTCGGGCCCAAGAGACAAGAATAAGAGAGAAGACGAAAAATAAGCCAGTTAGCCAGCAGCTTGTTGGAGGACAGAGAGAGAGAAAGCGAGAGAGCATGGTTGTCGACTCAGTCTCGCACAACTGGTTTTTTTAACGCAATACAGCGACGATGGCTGTACACTCTATTTTGTTCTTTCCTTTTTTACCGTTCTTTATAATCGTCCATACATGGGGACCAGGCTTCTCTCGCTCTCTCTCTTAATTTTTTCTCTTTTCACTGACTCTCTCTTGTATTACCACTTTCTCATGCTGCCTTCAAATCCTTCTAACAACGAGCATCACTTTGCGCCAATACAAGGCTGAGAAATTGAACAGAAGCTGCAGCAACTTGACAATATTATTCTTGTTCAGGCACACAGAACGCGAAATGATAGGTATATAATATAGCTTACATGTAGCTTAATGCTTCAAGTAGGTTTACAGTAATGTAATCACTTGCAGCTCTTTTTCTTTTATAGACTCTTGTGGCCAGTACAGTTTTTATACTTATTGGTTACACATTGCATTGTATCATTGTTTGTAGCTAGCTCTCTGAACACCAAAATAGAGATAAACGAAAGAATCGTGTAGCCCTAAACGCAGGTACATAATATACACATGCATATACATTTTTTTTTTCTTTTATTTATTGACGCCTCGCACGAAAACCAGCACAGTTCAGATTCTTAAACGTTATTTTGAATTGGAAAATCTTAACTGTGCTGGTCTTCGTCTGAAGCGTCGATATATTATAGTGCTTTACGTCCAGCTTCGAAAAATTAGGAAATTATGCTGCGAGAAGGTTGCCTAAGCCTTCCTCAAGGAGCACTGGGTGGTGAAAAAAAAACACATGTAAAAAACAAATTCACAGAGGTATTACCCGAAGAAGTCGTACTGACCAGGAATCGAACTTTTTTTTTTTGTTTTTTTTTTTTTTTTAGTTAGTTTTTATTTGCAGATTAAGACAGATATTGTACATTTTTTGGCTCAAACAAAAATACAAACAAAGACCATAATATATGACGTACAATTATGCAGATAAATGTCCTATTACAAGGCTAGCTGGCATCTGGAAGATAGCGGCCTTAAACAAATAATCAAGTTGAGTGCATGAGTGATAAAGACAAATTCGTCGATATTCGAACGGATTAACTGAGTATATGACGCTGGAAAAAGATGATATAAGAACCCGTGTACTGTAGCTATTGCAAGGAACGAGTGAAGGGGGAGGAGATATAAATACAGGGGGATGACGTCTTAGTGACGGTGACATTATCGTATGAGTTTTAGTCGCAGCGCGGAACGCTTACAAAAACGTAGATACATGTTAAGTATATGGTACTATAATTAGTGAGTATGGGGATAGACGGTAGTATATATGACAGACCCAATACCCAGGGCCACAATAGCGCATGCTTAAATAATTAGTTTTTCAAGTTTAATCTGATTTTCCGACATCTTATCTCGTCTAAAAATTTGGCGTCATTTGCGAGCCAACAGTATTTAATGCTAAGACGGTGAAAGTCTTGTGTGTCGTTTTTTAATTTGGTTCGTGAGTATTTCAACGAGGTTAGGTTTAAATCAGATGGGTTGAATGAGATAAGCTTATTGGCTTGGTGCCTTGAGATGTGATACAGAATGGGTGTATTAAGTTCATTCTGTAGGTAACCGTTCTTGTCAAAGAAGGCAAAGGAATGGGGTGGCAGATAACCTGATTGGGCCTCATCTGAAAAATCTCTAGCGGCGTCTGTGACGAAACTAACGCAGTAGCAGTTCTCAATTTTTGCGAGATTCGCAAAGTAGTCCCGGTTGATTTTTAGAAGAAAATTGTCAATTCATGGGATTTGAGCCAGATTATAAATGACTTTGTTACTCACGAAATGATCAGAGTCTCTTTTTCTAAGGATGTGCAGACAAACGCGTAAACAATGACGCTCAAATTTGCGGAGTTTTTCAACTATAGAGGCCCTTAAATTCCACCAGATAGGCAAGGCGTATGTAATTATGGGAGGAATAAGTAAAAGATAACAAATAATTTCGGACTTTGGAGAAAGCGTCTTATTGAAGAAGAGCCTAGAATAGGCTACAAAAGCTGTTTTAGCTTTATTCAGTTACGTTAAAACGTGTGGGGTGAGTTTAAATAAGTAGTCAAGGCGAAGGCCGAGATATTTAACCGACTTTTTGCTGTTTATTATGTGAGAGGTTTCATTATCGCTAATCATGATCTTGAATGCTTTTATTTCGTTTCTAATTTGATTGCGCCCAGACCCGCAGATGAGTCTGACAGGCAAATGGAAGAGAGCTACTTCGGTTTTGGGGGGGTTTGTTTTTAAATTTCGTTGAGTATACCAGTCTTTGATGTGTACTATTACTCTGTTGATCTTGTGCTGAATAACCGTGGGGAATCTATCCATGATCAGCATAATAAAATCATCGGCGAAGCAAGCAGAATAAGTATTGTTGGAGGAGTTAAGGTCAAAGAGCATAGGAAGAGAGTGAGTGTAGATATTAAACAGCTCTGGAGAGTAAACGATTCCTTGCATGAGTCTCTCTTGGATGGAGAACGTGAGGGAGGAAGTTTGGGTACCATTCCAAGTAACGAACTCTCTTTTTTTAGTCCTAGCCCAAACAAGCTGAATAAAATCAGACGTAAATTTGAGGTCAATGAGCGTGTAGAGCAAACTCTTAATCCACACCGAGTTAAATGCTTTTTCAAGATCAATGAAGCATGCTCCGATTGACTATCCTGCATGGAGGTACTTTTTAATTTCTGTTGTAACCTTGTGACTTGCATGCATTGTGGAGAGATGTTGCCTGAATCCAAACTGATTGTCGGGGATGACTTTGAGCTCACGGATGTAGAACTTAATCGAATAATTAATGACAGCTTCATAGACCTTACTGATGGCTGGTGTGAGACTAATAAGGTGATAGCTTGACACACAGTTGCTAGGCTTGTTTTTCTTTAATAGGGGGAGGACTTTAGCTTTTTTCCATTCCTTGGGGTATTATCTATTGTTTGGACAATTATTGGATAGAATGGTGTAGTCCTTGATGACCTTCATCTAAAGATGTTTGAAAAAAATCTGCGGGATTTTGTCCAAGCCTGAAGAAGTTTTATTGGGCAGATTGTAAAATATAAGGGCCACTTGGGGTACGCTGTGGAAGAATAGTGAGTTTACTACAAATTTACGGTCGAAAACTGGGTTTGAATCATCAAATGATGTGATTGATTCCTTATTCACGACTTTTTGTTCAAACTCGGGAATTGAGTTGTCCATTCGAAAGTTGACTATTTCGAGAAAAAGTGAATTGGCGTTGAGTTAACGCAGCATATTTATCGTTTTAAGGAATGCGCCAAGTACGTTAAGAGTATCTTGGGGTGAGTAAATCAAATATTTATTTTCGATTATATTAACCTCATCTATATTCACATTATAGCGTTCTAGTAGGAACCACTGATCGACATCAAGGAGTATACTATCGATTTTGGGGGCTCCTTTGGGCCTGAAAAACCTGTTAATAGTTGGAAAAAATGAATGAGGCTTCGTATAATCTACGAATTTTAGCTGGGAGCTCCAATACTTATTATAAAAGACCTTATGTTCGTTTTTGAGGGCAGTATCAATTCTAGAGATAAGGTATTTTAGATGATCAATGGTAGCAAAATTGGTAAATGGGCACCTTTACTCACGGTTGAGGGTGCTGATAAGAAATGACTTGTATTTGTGAAGTTTTTTTTATCTTTGTTGCGACATAGATAAGAACATTATCTTTTGGTTTGTATTCAGGTACGACGCTCTCAATTGAGCTGATTATTGCATTATTAACGTCGACATTGAGGCGAGTGGGCTTACTCTAGAAATGTCCTCTTGTAAATTCAGATTAGTAATTAGGACTTTGTGGTTGCTGTTGTAGGCAGCGGTAGTAATTTTATTGGATGATAGATTTGAGATGTTTGGCCTATTGTCTGATATACATAGGTCAAGGTAGGAATTGGCACTGGGGAAAGTGTAGGTGGCAGGGGGATGACCTTGACCCTGTATCAGATACCTTCGGTTTGCTCCCAGCGCTTTAGCAGCGCGCCCTTGAGCTTGGTCGTGGAGTCTCCCTAACATGTATTACGAGCGTTTAGGTCACCAGCCATTATGAAATAGTTAGAATTTTTGTGGAGTTCGAGGGACGAAAAGATGTTGGAAATTTCGTTATAAAATATTTTTTTGTCGTCGTTGTGAGCATACAGTGCTAGGAGAACGAGATTTTTGTTGTTGGGAAGGGAAATTTTTACAATGGTATATTCCAGTATGGAGTTGCTTGCAGATGATGGATAGTAGATAGCTTCGTGCTTTATTGAGTTTTTAATCAATATAGCTGTGCCACCTCCCTTGAGGCTATTAGGTCTGTCAGTACGTATAATTTAATAATACAAGGTACATTCATTTTTATTTGATTGCTTTAAATAAAAGTTGCTTTTATTAAATTTTACTTTAAGTAAATTAATTAACGCTTCAATCTTTTGGTTACGCACAAATATTATAGGAGGACGGTTCTTGCCTTTAGAATGTTGCGTGGTGATGTACTCTTTCGACATATCTGCATTGTTAGAGGATTTGCGTTGATCAGCAAAGTCGCTTCCCTGCGTAAGCGTGCGCTGGTGGCTGCTTCTCTTTTTTTGCTCGGATGAGTGGGCAGTTAATAAGACAGGGATGATAGTACCAGCTGTCTGATGCGGTTGGTGTTCAAGAGAGCGTTGACCAGTGCTGTTACGTGGCTCTTTCAGCAGCGTAGACGGGAACTCGACATCTTCGACGCTTTCGTCGATAAACTTGGAATCAGTTGTACTTTTCAGAAGAAAATCTTCGTTTTCTACCTCTGTGTCTTGCAGCAAGGAGAAATGATTACTGGTGAATAGCGATGGCTGCTGGAGGGATGCGTTGACGCTGCACGCTTTTAGTGCTCACTGCAGCTTATCCCAGTTGGCTTGCGTGTGCGACTGTTGTTTAGTGGCCGCACGCTTCGATGGCAAATTGACACTGGCGTCACATGGCGATACATGCAAAGGCCTCTTCTTTGCGTTAAAAGTATTGGGAGTAAATTTGGTGTTCGGTTGTGAACGAACGCCAAATTCTTTTTTTGCTTGCCGAAAAAGCTTTTCGAGAGAAGTAGAGTTGGTCATTTTTTTGGTCACGGTTGAAAATTAAACGAGAGATTTTCCTCGCAAGAGGCGGAAGTAAGCGTTGTTGGCACAGTGCCACGGATATCCAGAAGTGTGGGCCGGGAATCGAACCACGGTCTCCCGCGTGTCGATCCACGACCTAGCTGACTGAGCCACCGAGCGTTCCATACACATACATACCTACAATGTGACTGGCCAGTGCAGTAGCTTTATGGGCCATTCATTCATTACGTAAGGTTCTCTGGAGGAGAGAGGGGGCTCGAAAAACTCTACATACCCTTATCTGGGGGAGGAGGGGAGGGTACCACATTCTTACGTAAGATTTCATCTATATAATGAATGATAAAATTATGTACTAATACATAAGATAAAAGAAATCATCATTTAAATGATTTTGAAAATCCCGCTTGGTTTCTGTGCTGGTGAAAAATGGTGGCTGTAGAAAGGACTACACTCTATTTCATAGTCTCTAGCTGCTACCGTAAACATATATCAACAACTTCCGCACCGCGTGTGTCAGCTGTCAGATGTCAGCGTGAACCGGCACTTGTTTTTTCTTGCCGGGTATCTGCAATGGCTGAGTGCAACGATTTGTACCAAGCTTTCAACAAATGTTATGCGAGTAAGCTTATAAAAAAAAAGGATTCAAGATGGGTGCAATGAGTGTTGGAATGATTTTAAGAAGCAGTACACAGGAAGTGAGCTGAGCAGTGCTGTCAACAAAAAAATTTTAGACTTAAAAGTTGAGACGAAGTCTACTCAATCAAGTCTCGTTAATTTTTTTACAAAGGTAACGTATACGATTTTTTTCTATTTCTTTTCTACTGGGCAAGTAGGTCAGTTAGACTGGCCTTGTTGTTCGTCGCGGATGTTGTCATTTTTATTGCTAACGATTTTTTTAAGAACAAATTTGTATATATATATTCGTGCGTATGCTACACTTCTCTATAGTATACATACTACTACTTTAAAATAGGCGATATCTTGAGCAGGAAGCCACATAGACAAAAAATAGCAATTTAAAATTAGTACGCAGTGATAACAAGTTTCGTGTCTTTTTTATAGGCATCCACTTCATCGAAAGTAACTAGTAGTAGCGAGTCTCACCATTCTGAAAAAAGCTGCAGCAATCAAACACCTACAAACAATTTTGAGAAAATTCTTGAATAACCAATAAAGGATTCTTCCGATGCTCAACCAGAAAATCTTCTGAAGCACAAGTACTCAACTCCAGCGCAGGACGTAACAAAACAAAAAATTCAAGCATTGCAAGGTCGATTGTCATCCTCTTTATTAGCAAGAGACATAGAGATAGATCTTTATAACGTGAATGATTTGAAGAAAACAAAAAAAAAACAACGCAAAACATCAGGCTAGCTATCGAAAAAAAATCAAAGAAAAACTTGCGAAAACTGGCTCTTTGTCTACTGACATTGGCGAGCGATCAGAGGCTGGACGTCCTCGTTTGGAAGAAACCCAGGAAGGTTTGCTTGTTGCAATTAAAGCTGCAGCAATTTACGGAAGCGCAGCTCATGAACGTCGTTAAACAGACGAAATCAACTGTTGCAAAACATTAGATGAGTTGCAATCTAAAGCACAGGAAGCACAATTTACTATTTCAAGAAGTGCTCTTTATACTAGGCTTATACCGAAAAATTCTCGCACTGGGCAAGGGTCACGCCACGTAGTGACAGTTCCTGTTTGTCTCTCTATACCCAACAACGATTTACATAAGCAACATCCTGATGGTAAATTTTGCACTGCCACTTTAAAAAATTTGGAATCGTTTGCCTCGATATTGGGACCGCTGCAATGTGCCTTTTTATCTCAGGATGACAAGGCACGCGTGCCGATTGGAATTACTGCTGCTAAGGAGCAACGGTCCCTTGTGATGCACGTTGATTATAGAGTTCAGCTTCCAGACCACGACTTTGTTGTTGGGGAAAGACATAAGCTTATACCGACTGTCTACGCTGGCATTTGTATCAAGCCGAATGGCAAGGGTGATCCTAGTGATGTTACCTATAGCGGCCCAACATTCATCGCTATCCAAAGTAGAAAACACGCTCAGTCTACTGCAACGAATCATGCTCATGATTTCCATACTCTACTTGCAGAGCCTAGCTTTTCGAATTTGCTGAAAACCGGTGAGGGCGATCTTAAGCCAATTGTGATTTTTACTGTCGATGGGGGTCCAGATGAAAATCCAAGGTAGGTACAATAACTTGACTACTTGTATGCATACGTTATTGATTGGGTTCAGACAGAGCTTAACTAACTTTTTTCCAGGTTTTCCAAAAACATCGCCTTTGCAATCCATCATTTCGAAGATTTTAATTTAGATGCGATTTTCATAGCGACAAACGCTCCAGGGCGTAGTACTTTTAATCGTGTTGGGCGCAGGATGGCACCATTGAGTAAACAGTTAACAGGAGTTGTTTTGCCACACGACACCTATGGAACGCATCTGGACTCACGAGGAAAAACCTCCGATCCCGAGCTTGAGCTTAAAAATTTTCAAGATGCTGGTGAGGCTTTGGTAAACCTCTGGAGTGAGGTGATAATAGATTCATTTCCTGTAACGGCGCATTATATAAGTTTGGATACGGAAACAGTGATACGAACACCTGTAGATGCAGATTGGTACTCTAGACACGTCAGAGAGTCACAATTTTGTTTGCAGGTTTGAAAGAAAAATTTTACTTGCACTTGATTTTAGTGAAAGTTATTCTGTATGTTTTTTATTTATTCACAGATTTTAAAATGCGACAATGTTGATTGTTGCGGCGAATTACGCAGTGATTTAAAAATTATTTTAAAAAACGGTCTTCTTCCTCCACCCGTTCAATTTGTACATGATGCAGAAACAGGTAGTCTGCGCAGGTTAAAAGCTTTGGAAAATGTTCAGAACGCCCATTTCTTGTCACTATTTCAATCAATAGTAGTTTAGTCCTTAAATTCTATTATTGATGAGACTCTGCCGTATGATTTTGCTTGACGTTGAGTCTGGACGTAGAATATCCAAGGTATATTAATGTCTACAATACGTTTTGTCATGGTTTAAATATCCAATATTCAATGTATAAATCCTTTTCGCATTTCATTTTATTGCAGACGTGTGGATTGTATTTTGCATCAATTTCAGCGGCACATGAACACAATCTTACTGTCCATTCCTGTCACCTGAATCTTTGTACCAATCAAGAAATCGTCGAGGTTAATCACAGGCGCTCCTAGCGTATCGCAGCCAAAATTGCGAAGCGCGGCAGAGAAGTGCTGTGCCGTACGATCCATCCTCAAACTGGGGGGAAGACGTCGAATGGTTAGAGGAAGATGAGTTGCCAATCGACGTGCCAGATGAAGTAGCATCTGCTGCTGATACGTCTGATGAACTGCCGATTGTCTCTGACTTGGCCACATGGCTAGCCAATCCTTTTAGCCCAGCCGACGAATAAAATTATAGTATCCAGAGTTTATATAGGTTTAATGAGCTTCGTACTTTTCATTTGTTTCTTACATCTAGTCACTCATTGCGCCATTAACTTGTAATTTTTTTATAGATATTAGGATGTTTGTAATTTTGTTCAAAATTACCTCATCTTATCTTAAGTTATTACAAATTGTCTAAAGAAAAAAAAATCATTTATCTTTTCAATAAATGTCTGTGATTTATGCCAAATAATAATTTCTGTACGTTGAAATCGTATAAAAAATGTTTGATAATAAATGAAAAGAAGAATTGAGTATTTTACGCTTTTTACAAAAAACATAGGCACAATCTTACGCAAGAAAGGGGAGGGGGTGTATTTAAATTCTTGCGTGTCCTTACGTCGGGGTAGGGAGGGTCGAAAATGGTGAAAATCGCCCTTACGTAATTAATGAATGGCCCCTTATCCATCACATTCTTGCACGTAAAATTGGAATAACGACGCGGCGTGACAGTGCCAGCAAGCTTCTTGATATGCTATTTGATATACACTAGCCGATGGACTCGTGAGTCAAGGTCCCCGTCAACCTTTCGCTCTCTCTCTCTCTCTTTCTCTCTCTGTCTCTCTCTTATTCTTATTTGATGAGTACAGTACTTGTTCACTCATTCCTTTGACGTACGTATCAAACGTTCACTGGCAGACAGCTATCAGTTTTTGTAAGTCGTTTGCTCTCTGCAGTGTGTACTGTTGTACGTGCAAATGCACATATATAAGTGTATATGTTTGCTGTCATATGTGTCACCACATCACGCAAATTGCAAGGGAGCTGAAAAAAGAGGAGGATTGGAGGGAAAGGAATATTTCTGTTATTGAAGGTTATGTTTTCACAGATCAGAAAAAGCATTTTGACGTTTCTCTTTTTAGTTTTTGACCAGCCTGTAAGATGAGTATTGCGCTTGCTTGTTTTTGAACACGATGGTTAGCGATGTAAAATAAAATACCACAGTATAGGGGCCATCCATAAAATACGTAACGCCATTTAGGGGGGGTAGGGGTATGACAAATTGCGACATTAAGTTATGTGGGGGGAGGGGGGGTTTAATTAAAAGTAACGTAACTTCACTTTATGCCACGAAAATTTAAAAAAATTAAATGCACTATTATACTTTTTCAAATAGAGCACGTACTTGCAAGTCTCTCAGTCGTGCCAAGCTAGGCGCTGTATTGTACGTATATACTAGTGACACTACTTACCTACTCGTATTATACGTTGATCACGCAGCAGGGTTGTATTTTTCTTGTTGACAAGTCGCGACGAAAAAATCATACGATTTTTTTTTAATTTTGGGTAGGACATGCGATTCATGTGGAGTATATTTTGCTTCAAAAAAACAAAAAAACTTGCACACCAAAGAAATTCATGGAAAAGTCAATAATCAAAAGCTACGTGCAAAAAAAATTTTAGCGAAAAGAGAAACAGAATTACTTTGTGAACTTGATACTCTTGAGCCAATAATAGAGTGGCTCGAAGAAGAAGACGTAGAAATTCAATATTCTGATCTCACAAATAATGATTTTACAGATGATATAGCTTCCTTTCCTGTAATCAGTGATATACACAAGTAGCTTTTGAAAGTGCATGTGATGTAGAGTTAAAATAAAAGTTTTATTTAATAATAAATTTAATTAATAACTCAATATTTATTTTTATTTAAAAAAAATAAAATTTTTTTAATAGAAAAAGTTACGTAACATTTACTGGGGGAGGGGGGGGGGTCAGGCAAAACGTTACGGTAAGTTACGTGGGGGAGGGGGGGGATCAAAAAAGGCCAAAAACAGCGTTACGTAGTTTATAGATGGCCCCATAGTAGTAGGCAACATAGTGCAAAAATCAATTTATCGATACAAAAGAGGGGACAGAAGCTATGACACAATACAATGATGTAGCAAAGATAATGACATCTAAGACTGTATCCAAAACTAACAAATACCAAGCACTTGGAGTTTTGTGCTGTCAAATTCTTTTCATTCACACATATTAGGGATTTTAGTATATGTTTGAATTGCTGGTCAAAAAGACCTGTATGTGGTACGTCAAAGTAGTATTTTCTCTAGAGTTTACTTAAATTGACTGCTCAATCATTTTGTAGGTGTACTGGAGAGGTAGCACAGATATTTGGAGGCAGTTGAATCCGTTAAGGGGGTTAGAGCGGTACAGTCAGTCTCAAAAGTTAATTCAAATTAAAAATTAGTGTATTTTATGACTATTCTTAATAAATCATGCGAGCTATTCCATATCGTACAGCAGAAGATTACTAACAAGTGAAAAAATAAAAAGGTAATACTTTAAAATCTAATTTACGCTCCATGTTTTATTTCTCATCTGCTGTATATAGATATACCAATAGCGTTTTCGTAAAATTTTTAATTAAAGTATTTCTTAAACTGTGACGGCTTGCTTTCTCAAATTTGGATATGTTATTTTAATTGTTACTTACAATTACATACTCGTTTTTTGAAAGAATTGTAAAAATATTTTCCAAGTTGTTGGTAAAAATGTACATGTCGCGACGACGTTCTAGTAAGATCCTGTGTATAAGATACTAAGTTTGCTATTTTTTTTTCTCAAAAACTGTGACGCTACGGTTCCTAAAATTTCAATATGTTGTTAACGTAATGAAAACAAACGCATTATAATTTTTCGAAGACTGTCGTAAGAAATTTGTTTTTCGCTCTAACCCCCTTAAGCAGGAAATTTGAAAATCGCTTCACGAAGTGATACACTTTTTTTTTAATTTTCTAGTTACTATTTCTTTTTACATACTTAAAACATGATGGAGATTTTCAATTTTCAAAGATGATAAAATTCAGTAGCATATTTTAAGACATCAAAATGCGATAGGCACACAAAAAGTGTATCCTTCTATTGTGCAATGAAGTATATGTATCCCTAATAGTACAGAACGTCATAAAACTTTTCTAAAACTTAAAGACAATTTAAAAACGTTTTTAAAACCTTCTGTACTATGGGGGATAGATCGTTTAAAGTTTTTAACATCTACATCACTCTAGAACAACAAAATAGCAAAAATACATTTTTTAAACATTGCAAGGTATGAACGAACACAACTAATCATTACTTTAGCACCATGTCTATAAGATGTTTAAAAGATAAGAAAATTATCTTAAGCTCTGAACTCACCAATTTAAGTCTGTGAAACTAAAGGAAAATTTGTTAAGTTTGAGATTTAACTTTCGTTGCTCTTTGGTTTCAACGACAGTCATGTGTGCATTATCTGTAAGGTTTTTTTTCAAAATGCTAAATAAATGAATCTCTCTTTCGCCTGTCACTATTTAAGGATACTGGATTATCGTAATTATTATTGTTTGTTGTTATTATTTGTTCACTACATGGAGGATTTGTGCGGGATTGATAACGGTACTAGCTTGAAATGTACACTACCTAACACATGCGTTAGAGTCAGTCATATTGTGAGGAGTTTCAGGGGTTGAGTCTGCATTAATTTTTGAAGATGCAAATAGCTGATTTGTAAAGACTAATATTATGGCTTAGACAAAGTAAATGTTGAAATGATAAAAATCTTTAACAATAATAAATGCTTGTTATGTATAAAAAAGTAAACTGTCAAAATATTAATGTTGCGAGTCGGACGCGTTTGCAGTTACAGGTAGTTAACGAAAAAAATATTTTAATATTTATGAATCGGGCGCTATTAAGTATAAAATTATTAGACATCAATTAAAAATCCAAGATAACTGGACAGTTGCTTGAATAAATGTTGAATACAACTTCATATTGTTTAACTCTAAACAATGAATAGACGAAACAAGTGGTTGAATTCCTGCAAAAAAAAAATTTTTTTTGCATCTACGGTACGACTACTAAATATTCATGAGAGAAAAAACAGAAGAATCATATTTTCTGCATACCACCACCGTTAGGGCTTCATATCTGCCCTGCTCCAAAATAAATGATCAGCCCTTTCGACGAGGGTAAAGAAATGCCTTAGATTTCACGTTGTCCGCTCGGCTTCGCTTCGGGCGTTTATTAACGTGCGACATTCTTAATTTTGCTTACTAGGTGCGTAATATGCTATATTGTATAAGATTTATAATTATTTCCATTTATCAATATTAGTCCTATAACAACAGTTTTCTAGACATTATGGTAAATTACTGTTACTAAGACTATTATGATTAGATTTTAGATACAAATATTTGTTATCTAAAACATATTAGCCACAGTAACAGTTTTATATTTGTTCATTCATTGAAATATTTTTTTTCAATTCTTAAAGCATTCATACGTCCTTAAAAAAAACATTAAAAAAAAAAATAAAAATTGTATTCTTTTTAGGGATCAATAACTTTTAAACGAAAATAATCTATACTGACTTCTAGACCATTAGAATTATAATTTGGATAAAATAGTACCTTACAAAGATGATGTAATTATGATCAAGCAGATCTACAGCTATTTTGAAACACAAAAACACATTTAACAAAAATGTTAAAATATCCATTTAAAAAAAGTGACTTTTTTAATGTTTACCAATGTTTCCCCTTAAACGTTTTAAGTATTAAGACACTTCTGGAAAAATGAATTAAGTTGTTAAAAAATTTTATTTTTTAGAAATCTCCCACTTTTTTGTATTAAACGTGTAAGTCTTTGACTTTTTAATAAGATATTTAGCCTATGTACGTCTACATTCATATATCTATCTTTACATAATTCATATACAACTTATATAGGCATTATTGATCCACATGGGTCAACATGTGTATTAACTTCAATTATGAAATTAAAAAGTTAATGAAAAAGAAATTGTAAGCCTAAGCCAATAGCTTTTGAAATGTAAAGATGTTAGAAATAATTGATCTCATAGGGTATATCAACCCCACTTTCACTTCCACGTATAATACATTCAAACATTATGCTCACACGTATATAATACCTTATTGTGCATATGTATTAGAGAGTAAGAAAAGAAGAAGAAATTAAAGGAAAGGGATTGAACTCGTTTTATTCCAACCACAAGCTGAACTCATGAGTCCCGTGTGTTAGTAATCTTAGCCATGAATGGACATAACTGAATATAAGGCCCATATCCCTCTTTTGATTCTTGCCAATAACACGTGAGACACAAGAGTGTAAGTGACACATGCGGGCAAGTGTTGCAAATTTACAGTCATAGATGATGCACGCACATCCATTATCACAAAGTATAACAGTATTATCACAACGCTCATTAGTACGTATACATAATTCCCTAATTAGTAATAGTTATTGTCAGCGCTGTATTGTTTTAGCTGTCACGGGATTAATTGTCGTATTTAGGTACCTATACCAGGTACTTAAAGTTGTCCATACAACTGTCACTGACGCTACCTATCGTCTGTTGCAGCTTCTTTTATAAGTCCTTGATTCTAGCTGCTACCATCTCTGTTACAAGACTCTAAAAGAGTGGATTCCATGCCAGTATACTGTTATCAGCGTGATAATCATTATCAATAGACATCAAAACTAATATGGATCATGAAGCGTCATTTTATCATGAAACTCTTATGTCTCCTCCCAAAGATGACTAGCATTCACGCCAATAATATAAATTTTGCATACATTATTGTTATAACATTGCCACAAACGTATTAAATTGTTGCTTTCAATAACGTGACACTTCTAAAGTGACGCGTAACTTGTTAATCGAAGAAATTTCCCAACATTTTAACAATTGACTTTAGTGGTCGTGTTCATAAATACCAGGCCATTACACAGGTATTTGTAATGCAGGGAAGGAAAAAAGAAAAAAGGAAAAAAACCCGTGATCGTACATACTCGCCGTGTAATTGCACGGAACCCAATCTAGCGGAAGAGCCTAATCTGCACAAAAACTTTGCTTCAACTTTAATCTGGCCGTGTTTGTCTTAAGAGAAGAGAAACACTATAGCGATCTTGTTTATGAGTATGCTCAAGCCGAAGATAAAGGTGGAGAGTACTATATATTTTTATTATGCGAGTTCAATTTGAAGTTTTATAGCATAATCCAACGAGGCAAGCATTACCTAAAAGTTTAAGCGCGTGTGCATGTGCATCTTTTACCAGGACAGGAAAAAATTGAGAGAAAGAGAGAAAAAATAATAAAGACAAGGGAGAGAAGAAAGAACTGGCACGGAAATAGTATTGAAAGAATTCCGGATCCATACTTACACAGTAGAGGCAAAGTGATAGTTGAACTACTAGTCCCCCTCTCACCGGTTAATGTAAACCGCTAACAAGTTATATTGTATAGGTAGTAACAAGCAAGGCAGGCAGAAAAAGCAGAGGCTGTGCGTGAATATGTGTAAAGGGAAATTGGTGGGGCATATAGGTCTGTGTTTCGTGTGGGGTCGAGGGAGGGAATTAGCGGTTTATTCAATTATTGTAATTTCCTTTTCAAACACAAACCGAGAAAGAGAAAGAGAGGACGCAACGCGTACGAATGGAAGAGAGAAAGAGAGAAATAGAGAGTGCCACGAGCAACTCACACGTGTAAGTACTATGCATACGTATATACACAAGGAGCACATGACGACATGACTCTACGCTACGTCTCTGCATACATGTGCAAGGTATACTTCGCGATCTCGGCTCTCCGACGGCAAAAGATGCGTCAGTTGTGTAGTTACAGGCGTTTGTAGCGGTGGCTGCAGGGGAGAAGTGCGGTTTGCGACACGCACCGCAAACACACTCGCATTACACGCGTCGAAGTTTGGGGTGATTTCGTTTGTTTGCCGAGGCCAATCCCCAGTACTTATATACCTATGGGGCTTCCTGCACCCAACGCCAGATTGTTTGGCTGCTGTTGGTCATGCTGATGCCTTCTTCCTTGATTTGCTAACTACCATACACTATATACATTTTTTTTTTTTTTTTTTTTCTATATTATAGTGCTCTACGTCCGGCCCCTTTAATAAGGGCACTACTATGGGCACTTAGCACTTTGGAGAAGGAGGGGAAGAGGGATGGGAGGCCTCCCATTACTGCGAGGGGGGTAGGGGGAAATCAGGCAATTATGCTGCGAGGAGATCGCCTACACCCTCCTCGAGGAGCATTGCGTGGTGAAAAAGCACATGTGAAAGACACAGAGGTACTTGCCCGAAAGTCGCACTGGCCGGGAATCGAACCACGGTCTCCCGCGTGCCAATCCACGACCTAGCCGACTGAGCCACCGCGCGCTCTACACTATATACATACATACAATATATATTCACCTATTTCGCTCTATTATCTTTCTTTTGCCGTGAAGACTCAGGCGTCACCGATCATATGACACATATTTTTCAACTCTTTCAGTCCCGATAGATGCCTGCTAAAATCACAAAGTGCGCCCTGTGTCATAATTTCTGTGCAGAAAGTGTATTGAAATTTGGAAATATCATTCGGATGGATACGTTGGTGTTCCAATTGGGACTTGTACAATATTTTTACCAAAATCGTTCGAGCAACAGGTTTTTTTGTTATGTGAATGATTTTTTTTTTTTTTTTTTTTTTCCCCAAAAAGATGAAAGCCACTGAAATACTCCAAGCGACCAACGATCGCCAACGAAAGGGCTCGCTGCTGCTCCTTATTATTACTATCTCAACTGGACATCTACACATCTTTTGCTGCCACACATCCATCCACACTCTACTGTGCTTAACGTTGTAGGTATTAGAACAAGCCCTTATAATTTTACATGGGTGAACCAAACTTGCAATAGACTCCCTAGCTACGAGTCGATTTTGGAGTTTTTCGGTTAGGCCAGGAACATAGAACTTATTCAATTATTCGAATTTATAAATATTCAACAGAAGAACATATTTAACCATGAGTATACATATATGCCATGCCTGCTTGCTTATTAGTTGTTATCGAGTAGTACATTTTCATTACTTAAACCTAGCATAGTAGTACTTCGTATCAAAACGATGACCTCGACGAAAAGTCACACTATTCATTTTTCTCGTTTAATGGTACACTACGTCACTAGGGCACAAAGTATAAACATGAGCGTCCGAAGAGCACGGTTGTTGTATGTTGGTGCCCGACTCACCTATAATGTTTTTCTTACCGAGGGTGCAAAGTGCAAAAAAACTTTCCGACCCGTGGGTCCAAAGTGATTGCAAGGGCGCAAAGTGTGGTCCAAGGACGCAAAGCGGCAGTTGCACTTTAAGTCCATGGTAAGAAAAATGACTTTGAAAATTAGAAATCTGGTTACCTTTTTGTCGAACACAAGGTTTGGACTGCAATTGCAAGGATCTGAACTAATCTAGAGCACCAATATTAACAGTTAAATACGTTAGGTGATGAATTTTAGCCCCTGTGAGAGGAGTAGGCTTGTTTATGATAAAGTTACAACATTAGCGCTCATGAATAATTAATACCCCTGAATTACACTTTCATAAGTATGTGGATATTGCGCTCTTGGGGTCCAACAATGCATTGATCTTATCCTTATACTTATATTGCAGTGAAAATTTGACGTCTCGCTACTACTTTGTTTTATTTATATCAGCTCAAATGTGACGTGAGTCCCATGTAACGTACCGTATGCGTACTGTATGAAAACTTTTATTAATTATTCGTAAAAGCCACATATTTACATTATGTTTTTTTCTAAAAAGGTGAAAATTATTTAATACATTTTTTCCGCAGCAAAGGTTATTTTATGTCACTTATAAAATTGGTGACTCGAATCATTTCAAAAGTTTGTTTGGACGAAAGTACACCAAAAAAAAAATGCTTTGCGATTCTAATTCAATTTAAAAAAAAATGATGTTTATCAGTTTGTCTGGAAAGCCACAGAATTAATAAACGCCTACGTGCAGATATACGCGAAACTGCTTGGCACGGTAATTGCCAGAAAAACTCCTGCCCTGCGATCTAACGCTTGACTTTTGAAAAAACTTTCCAGGGAGCAAGGTAGGAGGATCTGTCAATGTAGCTTCCATCTGCTACGTTGCTATTAATCAAGTTCAAGAATAGTCCTGGCTAAGCTTCTGCGTTACCCGCAATATACTCGGCAACGGAATCGCATTATAGTTAAAATCGGCCGCATGTCTATCGAGGGTAGAAATAAATAAAGAATGCCAGAGGCTGGGGAGGAGTGAAAGGCACAAATGCGCAAGCTGTCGCACGTCTTCAGCCAGTGGGCTTTCAAAATAATAACGAAAATCGTCGTCGTAGATGAATAATAAACTATAGGTCCGCACGTCAAAATATACGCGTGTAAGAAAGTGAGGCCTTAATTTATGCAAATTCCCCGAGGAAGTACGTTCCACGGGCGTCACTCGCGCGATTCTTCTCCTCACCCCTCTTGCATACGCGTGGAGTATGAGGAGGCACATGAAGAAACAGGGCAGAAGAAAAAAAAACCGTTGAGCCCTGAATCACGGTGACGAAAGGGTTTTTCCGCTTTCTTTCTCTCTCACTTGGGCCCATTGATCGACTCAATGCAGAGATCAATATGCATATGAGCCAGTGATGCGCGGGGCCGTGGGTATACACACAGGGGTGGAAGAGAGGGGCTGGCTCGCGCATTTTTTTTTTTTTTTTCGTATCGGGTCGGCCCCTCGTTTGAATAACACTGAAAAAATTTCCCTAAACGGTTTTGGGGGTCGAGCGCACAAGCAATAGCAGCAGTAGCAGCAGGTCAGGTTCACCGCCTCGAATAAATATTGCGTAATGAAAGAAACGCATTAATTCGCTCCTGCAGCAGACAGCCCTGCGCTGTCTATTCCTCTCTCCAGTTCCCCTCTCCCCTTTACTCTAGGGGGGTAGGGATAGGAAAAAGAGGACGACAGCATGCGTGGACTGGCTCACACGTGCGTTGAGCCAGGGGCTCACGCGAAGTGCATCGTACGGACCACTACCTGCTGCTCTACCTGTTGTGCTGTTAGTCGGTGACAAAAACCAAAAGAGTTTAGGGGGAAAGAGAAAGAGAGAAAGCAGGCAGGAAAAAAGAAAAAATTGAGTACTAGGGTTACGCAAGGGTTGCGCGCAACATACCCTGTGAATGCAGCTGGGAGAGGTGGGAATGATCAGTTCTGTCAATAGGGGGTATCTGTCATTGATGTGAGACTCATGGAATAACAACAACTTGACAAGAAGAAGAAAAGGGAGAAGGAGGAGGAGGAGGCATAGGAGGATCACGCCGGAAGTGGAACTCGTTCGACAACATCTTCCCGTGACGATGTGTCTTTGCTGTGCTTGTGGCACCAGCTATCCTGGGGCTGGGTTTTTGTTGCTCATGGGATTGGGAACAAAAACGCGTGTCCTCGATACGCCGAGCAGGGATGGCCTGGTTTTTTTTTCTCTATTTCTCTCCTGTCATTTTTTTCTCTTCTACACCATTTGGCACGTTATGTGCACCCTGAGCCCAAATTCAGGATGCTCTATCTAATCATACAGATGGAGCTAACTTGATTGTGGGATGACGAAAGTTTTAATAGTGTCGAAAAACTTGAACGAAATTTTCTCCACGATGTTTGGGACGCAAAATATTGGCAACTTAATTTTATGTGTTAATTATTTCGTGGCTAACGCTCAGTGTGGATCACTGAATAACATATTGTTGTTAAGAATATTTTCTTGAGTCAATGTAAGGTCAATTTATCGTTGTAATTATTATTTCTCAGTTTCTGCAGTAATTCTGTAAGAATCCAGTAGTTCGTTTCAAAAATCTTATTTTTACTGCTAACTGGAAAGTTTAAAATCAACAAAAGATAACATAGACCACTTAAGGCGCACTTCAGGGACTGCTTAGTGCCCTACATGACTTGGATGATCAGCCTGTGCTCCGTATGAATCGTGCCCCCATCATCTTCTCTACCAAAGTCACGTTATTGGAAGTGGTGCTTGATATAGAATTAAGTATGAAATCTCCCTGTATCCTGGTCTCCAGAAAGTGTTTTGGCTCCCTGTCTCCACTTAGGCGATGTGGTGACTCTCTACCCAGGGACTCCAGGTTATTGTTGGTCAAAACCTTAGTCTTACCACATCTGGACTACTGCTCGGCTCTCTTTTTAGGGCTCTCGGCTAAGATGAAGTTAAAGCTGGGGCGATGCAGGAATGCTGCCCTGCGGTTTATTGAGGGCACAGGTGAATGGGTGCACATGACGCCTATTTACGAAAAATGTTCTACTCTTAGTCTTGAAGGTAGAATTGAATCCATGATTATTTGCCTTCTTGCCTTTATTTTGCGTACTGGTGCTCTATCTTACTTGTACGAACTCTTCCAGTTCAGGCCTGATCGTACCACCATGGCAACAAGGACCAGCTTTCTTGATTTGGTTGGCCACTGGGCATGAACTGAAGAATTTAAAGGCAGCTTTACAATCGGAGCAGCTAGACTGTGGAATGATTTCCCCCTTTGATACGTGCTAAACATGCATCTAGCTCATTTAAAAGTGATCTCCTTATGCACATTAAGTGGCAGGACCCTCGCCTCACGTACTGATTTCAACTGTACTTAAATGTTCTAAGTTTCTGCTGTTCTAGTGATACTACTGCGTCCACCATAGGCTAAGCGTCTTTGTTTCTTGTTTTTAATTTAATTTTATTTTTGTTCCTTCATTTCATTATAGTTTGGTTAGTTTTAGGTAAATATTTTTTTTATAAACTTTATATCTTGTTGGACGTTAGTCCTGTAACTGCGCCACTGTATTGTAAAGTATTGTTATGTTCTTGCACGCGCATGTAGTTGGTCTATGTCATGGGATATGTATAATGTCTGGGTTATAAAGGACCCTGAGTCCTTAGCCTTAATAAAAACTATTCATTTATTCATTTAAATAATTCTTAACATTAGCGAAAACATATACTATTTCTGAACCTTTGTTAAACACATCGTATGATTAAAATACACATGATGACATGTTTCATTGTGTAAAAGATGTTAAAGCCTTGTAATATGATGAGTTTTATCTTCCTGTTATTTTTCTCTTCATGTCATTATCATATTCCTACATTCCAATAACCAACACAAACTTAGTAATGATTAACTGGATACATTTTTTAACTTTATCATGCGAACAACATGCTGTATGCTATTAGGCGTAAGAATCACTAGTTTCCTTCGATGGAGCTTGAGTGAAGATCATTTTTTTTTTTTTTACTCAAAATAAGAAGTTTAATTTTGACTGACAAGAAAAGCTAGGTAAGAAAGATAGGGTTCGTCACTATTTTGTATTTGGCTCGGGATATCAAAAATAGCTTAAGATTTTTTGCTCAAACATGGCAAGCTAAAGAGGTGTATAGAAGATAAGGCTCCAAAGGAAAAAAAATCTATTCGGAAGTCAATACATACACTCTAATGTACCTCTTACTGCATCTCATAGTTTTTCCATGCCATTTCCAGACTCGACGTGAGACAATAGAAAAGACATATGACCCTATAATATGAAAGGGGAAAAAAAAAAGAAAAAAAAAGAAAAAAAAGGTGTATTTTTGTACACATCCCACCTAATTGAGTTTTAGGTTAACCCTTGTAGCAATAATCTGATGAAACTTAAATACCTATTGGAGGTGTTACTCGTAGGACAGGTTTTAGTATGCGTTATTGCCGCATGATTCTTTTTCAAATCATAAAATGACGGTACATTGGCGCTCTTTTTCTTGAGCAAGTCAAATAGGACAAATTTTAATTTTAACTTTGGCCACTTCATTTGTTTTTGTAGTAGCTCTTCGGCGCTATTAGTCTTATCTCGCCTTGAAGACAAAATAAATTTTGGTTCATACTCAAACCACAGGGTTAGTATTTATATTATATTTGTCAAAGAAGAAGAATTTCTAAGCATTTTTATTACAAATATTTACAAAAATAAACATCAGTTTTTTTAAAATCTGCTTTCAAATAAAAACTTGCAGTTAACCTCATAAAAGCATGATTTTTTTAAGTTTCAGCTTTAACTGAAAAAAATGGCACAAATTGTTTATTAATTTAGAAAAAATGAAAAAAACAGCAAGGATGTTTTTAAATGACTAAGAAAAAGTTAAAAATATAATTTCTCTTATAAATCTTGTATTGAATAATCTGACTTCCTATAACAACCAAATAAAGTCGTTACAATATAAATTGGGATACAAAATATGGCCATTAATTAAAAGAATTTTAAGTATTTTGTTGTACAGTTGTTACTTGTCAGTAATAGGTACTTAACGGAGGGACATTTTATTTAAAACCATATCTTGCATGTACATGGATAGAAGCTATTATTGCATTGTTCCACGTGAATTAAAGTTGAATACTGTGTTGAGCCAATTCTTTGCTGTCTTTCATTTAACCTATATAAGACTATTAAACAGTGAGGTTTAATAACGCTTTTATGTTCAATCTTAATTGTAAACTGAACTAAGTTTTAAAGTGCAGATGGTCTCATCTCAAGTACTGTTAAGTCGACGTGTGATGTAAAAGCTCTCGGAAAAACAAAATATGGTTGAAAATCAGTATTTCCTCTGATAAATCATTTTAACAGCGCAACCCATTGACTACGAATCATTGATAGCGCACTTTTCCCAGCAGGACAATCTACTTTCTTGATTTTACCTACGATGTACCTACACATCAAACCAACGGCGTAAAATAGAATTTTGGGGTCGATGTTCCTCAAAAAAGAGAAGGACCAAGCTGAAAAGAGGTTGTTGTTGCTGGTGCGTTGACTCGACGCGGAGTGGGTCACCAGTTTCCCACTATACATAACTTGATAATGGGCGCGTCCCCCTTACTCTGATGGCCCGTACACCTGTAACCTACGCAGGTATGTTTCTCACCCTTCCCCCCTCTCTTGCTTCTTGTCAGCTAGTATCTTCTTGGTACCTTAAAGAAAAAATACATGTGGGCCCCTATAGAGTCCCGCTTTCCAAAAACTGGCTAGAAAGCCTGCCGCGTCGTGTATATGGACGTGAGAGCCATCGCATCTCTGTTCCTAATGATATATATATATATATATATATATATACACTTCATTCTATAACTGCCATCACATGCTTCTTTTATGTATATTTCAAACGGTACAGTTTTTTCAAACGACTCCGGGTCATGGATTGATTTTTCTCCTTTTTTTCCACACAACTTACAGGGCATTGATTTCGACACAATTTTGGACGCTTATAATACTTTCTAATACCGAGATATGGCACGAGCCAAAGCATTACTCTGTCAGGTCTCCAATGTTGGGAATTTCAAAAGTTGTAATAGCTTCCAGCACAGAAATCTCGGTCCAAGCACTTGTTACTTACTAGACTGTTCGAGATAGAGATGCGACGGTCAAAAGTGATTCATTCTTCGTTATTAAATTGCTCTCTTTATCCTAATTATGATTTGCTCTTCCATTAACTATACATTATTATTTTTTAAAAGAAAAAAAACTTACTGTTTTGAAAAGTAAACATACATTTACCCTAACGTGTCATCAAAGTCGTTTATTAAGATATCAAAGAGAATGCGTGACGGCAACATTTGAACATTGGCCAACTTGGTCGTTTGAATTGATTGGCAGTTAAAATGTTGAACGATCGTAAACAGTAGTGATAATAATTATCCCGAATGATTAAGTATGTGTACGTTCTCACTGTAAAACGATGTTAAAACTCACGCTTCTATTCGTATTCAGTTGGAAAGCCAAACTGTGTGTCACCACTACATATTACTCATCAACGATGCGTCCCACCCTGTTGAGTTTTTTTTTTTTTTTTTTTTTTTTCTTTGATATGGCTTTTCCGAAGCCGGAAAGCTTTATATTTTTCCAAAGCAGCAGAAATAAGCATCTCCCTAATAAAGGCTGGAAATGCCAGAACATGCAAGGTCTCTTGGCCCGTGGCCCGTGTGGCTAATTTAGGCAGCGATGCAATGGGGGCGCGCGCGCGTGTCCAGGGGCCCCACCTTGGTTTCTCTACCCCAAATGAACGATTCCCGAGTCTCTTGGAGGGGGGGGGGGTATAAGGTACCGGCTAATACACAGACAATCGTCATAGAGAAAGCGCCTACTGGACTCCGCAGATTCTCGGGGCTGGAGCTAACAGGTCTGCACAATGTGAAATTAGCATAATTTTCATAAAGCACGCGAGCTTGATGAATTATTTAAATATTGGAAGGGGGTCTGAAGCGATTAGTAGACGCTAGTGCGTAAGTTGTGCACCATGGAAGGTTTTGCAGAAAAAAAAATAGATTATAAAAATGAAACGACGAAAAAAGGAAGAAACATCAACAGGGGGCAACTTTAGGAGAAATTCATGCAAAAATGTAAAGCCGTATAGCCCAAAGACTGCCCACTTGGCATACGCGGAAGACCAAACCTTCGGTGTTGTCCAGCGCTCACAGGCCCACAAGGAGGAATACGCGAGAACGAATAAGAGCGAAAGAGAGAGAGATATACAGAGGTTGAGGCTAGTTCGTTCCAGGCCGTGCATTTGCATATACAATGTGCCTCTGTGTGTGCGTGTGGGGGTACGTGTAGCGGCAGTGCATTGCATTAATTTTCGTTCCTGCTGGTGCGACACGAGGACTGACCTTAAACCTTCCTGTCCCTCGCTCCTTTTGCCTGCTTGCTCGTCTACCTACCTACCTACCAACCTACCTACCTACCTACCTACCTACCTACCCACCGTCAGTTGTGCTGATAGGTGCCCTGCCGAGGATACAGTTGTAGCCATAGCCAGCTCCTCCAACCTCTGCATGCATTAGCCGGGCATCTAATTATCGCTCAAGGAAAAGTATTAGCATGCGGTCGCGTGCCACTGGCGCCAGCCATTATGAAGCTCGGCCTCTTCCTTTCTTCTGAGCTCATACCTTCTCGCACTTCTCTAATGAGATTCTACGGCTAATAAAAACAGGAATGAAAAAGAAAAAAAAAAAAAAAAAAGAAAAAAAAAAAAGAAAAGAATAAGAAGAAAGAAAGAGAAAAAAAAGCGGACAACGGAAGGGAGCAAGACGCGCTATGTTATAATAATAATCACGATCGTTATACCCAGGGTAGAGTGTTTTGGGAGTCTCCAATCACTTGTAACGCAGATCATGATCAAGTGTCGACTCTCAAGAACTGACCTCTTTTTTTCTGAGAGCTCAACTCGTCGATTTGTCATTCACCGATGAATATTCATCGCATTATTATAAGTATATGTGTACACATTTACACACATACGCACACGCGCGCGCGCACGCACGTATATATATATATATATATATATATATATATATATATATATATATATATATATATATATATATATATATACGTATATATACGTACATATACACATATATATATACGTACATACACACACACACACACACACACACATATATATATATATATATATATATATATATATATATATATATATATATATATGTGTGTGTGTGTGTGTGTGTGTGTGTGTGTGTGTGTGTGTGTGTGTGTGTGTGTGTGTGTGTGTAACCTAAGCGAGTCCTCGCTCAATCATCCTGACTTTTACTTTAGTAATGCGGGGGACATGAAAATATAAGTAGGGGATGAGGAGCGAAAGTTCAACGCACTTGTGATTTTACCAAGATGTGGAAACTAACCCGCAACGAAAAGCCACGGTCCCGCTTGTACGTATTGGTTTTTTTCGCAATCGGAGACCAAAGGGCAAAATCACTCGTAGAATCGATATTTCCACGACACGAGCCGCTGCAGCGCAATGCGACGGCCGAGAAACGTGGGTAGTAGGTGTATTATATGTGTATACGTATACACATATAATACATTTATACGCACGGAAAAGATCGGTGAACCAGATTTCTTGCCCGGCATGATGTATTTCTGTTAATTAAAAGTACCACGGAGAGTCCGAAAGATTTTCTAAATTGGTGATGAATAACGCGCGACCCGACAGGTATATTCCGTAAGAATCGAGTTTTGGTGGAAAGTTGGAGCACATAAGTCATCGTAAGGCCATACTTGAAACTCGGGAGAGTCGGCTGCTAAGGACCAGCCATAAATTGGCCAAGGGAGAGGTGTGTATGTATAATTAAATCACCTTGTTCGTAATGTAGGAGCTCCTTTCCATTAAAATGATTCAACGTTTCTTGAAGCGCGCGTCCGAGAGAAAGTGCTGGATACGTTGGATCAGTTGCAACGAGCAATTTTGGAGAGTCCCATGCACCCCGGGATTTGAGTAACGTCCGCCGGAAACGCGGAATTACGCACGGGGATGGGTAGAAAGAAGGAAAGAGAGACCAACATCGTTCGACAAGAACGACAAGGCGCGAGGAGGGATCTCGGCCGTTGAGGAATGGCTGCTACTCGGAAGTTGGGAAAGCAAAAGCAATGCATGCCTTACAGTCACGGGGTCGCTCGTACCTATCGGATTAGCATGACAGAGGCCCGGATCCAAGGCTGTATCATCCATAGCCAGTGCTTGCTCCTTGCAGGGCAACACACACACAATGACGATCAATTGGCCGCGGCGACGCATGATCGCAAAAGAACAGCGGCAGCCACCGTCGCTTTTCCGTTTGGCCCGGCTTAGGCGCCCCCCAGTGCATAAATTTCGACATTCAACGATGACTAAGCAGATGTGTGTACACGTGCATACACATGTAGTAGAGCAGATTGCTGCAGGTGATCAATACATGTAAGCGCGATATACGTGCACATGGTATCATGGAGAAGCGCACACTGAAAACCCGTTACGGCTTCTTTGGCGATCGTACAATGGATATACCAGCGCGCGTGTAAACTTTGCCAACGGTTGCCAGGCAGGATTCCGCGAGAGCCGATGAGCGACTGAATATCTCCCGGCAGCGTGCATACATAAATAATCGTGCGGACTCGGGTCCTAGGAGGTGTCGAGAGAAGCGGAAGGAAGAAGAGGAGCAGCCGCGTGCTGGATGAAGAAGAAAAACAGGGGCTGCGGTAGACTCTAACCCCCGCGCCTCTTTTGCCCCGCTAGAGCAGTACCTCGGAAGAGCTGAGAGAGAAACGGTACGATAGGCAAAGTAGCTGATTCTCGGCAAGAGTTTTTTTTCCCACAGTCTGCTGGTGGTGTGTTCTCGTGGGTCGTGGTGCTCTGTTTTATTATAAATCTTCGATGATCTGCGACAGAGGAGCCGTGAAAGGGAGAAAAAAAAACTAGCAGGAGCCTACATGATACTCACAGAGGCGTGTTTGAATAGGAAGAGGCTTGGGCCAAGGGGAGGAGGAGGAGGGAAGGGAAACCCGATTTGAATACGCACCATGTAGATGGGTAGGTAGAAAAGAAAGAGAGAGGGAGAGACAGACTCGTCATGCGCGATCAAGAAGCGCTCGTTCTTTCAACCCCTGCTGCTACGTGCATATATTTAAATTTTTGTCTTTTTAAGGGTGGCCCCGCACCGCACAAGACGTAACCCTTTTACCACGGCGCGTGAGAGTGAGAGAGATATGTCTGGAACAATGAGACAGTGTGACGGCATCGAGCAGGGGTTGCCGGACGGATATATCCGCTGCTTGCATCCTCTCTTACATCACAGGCACGTAGGTTTGTCAATAAGTACACATGTATAAATGTACGTGTATATGTACCCACTACCGGTGCAGGTAAAGTGAGGCCAAGGTGCAGGTATGCGTAAGTATGTATGTATGTATGTATGTATGTATGTATGTATGTATATACACATCTATATACATATATGTACATACGCGCGAGCGCGAGCGTGTGTGAGTGTAGGCATGGGTAGGAGAACGAGGAAATAGAGGGGAGGAGAGCGATTTTGCATACATCTCCATATGTTATCCATTTTATCCCTTTTTTCTTCGCCGCGTTTAAAAGTCCAGGTAGCTATGTGTGACTCGTCCGTGTCTGCACGGTGGTGTCATCCCTATGGGAAAGTCTATGCAAAGCACCGTGACCCCCACGGCCTGGTTCGTACCTTCGTCTCGCTTTCTTGCACAGCTGGGGTGCGTGCGACCACTGGGTACAGAGCTCCCGTCTACACCAAAGACGACGATGATGATCACGATGCTGTGTATTGGTACAAGGGGGAAAGCCAAGAGAGAACGGCCCAGGGAGGAGTTGACAGGGGGATGCCAACATATCACACCCCTGAGATAGATCTCCGTTGCTTTTGTTTTGCTGATGCTGATGCTCATGTATATAGCGGATGCTCCCAGGCATTCGAGCATGTTGACGGAACTACGCTTACTTGCCGAGGCCTCTGTATCTTTGCGCTTCTCCGCTTTTTTTCTTGCATTGCTCGATGTTTGCTTAGACCATTGTCATGCATTTTTTTCCACGGATACAACTATTGGCTTATTTTGTTCATTTTACTGCGTACCTATTGCGTATAGGTATACATTTTTTTCTTGGAGCTCTCCCCTATATAAATAAATAAATTTTATGTTAGGTGAAAAAGTGTGTGATTGCCTAGATACCTTTGTTTTCGTAATATTTTAATATCTAATAAGCAGTGACGTAATAGCCAGTGCAAGTAAAAAATTTTTTATGCAGTCGCAGGTACTTTGACGTTGACCGGCATCATTGAATCCGTGAATCTCCGCGCTTCATGAATATTGAATGAATTCTCGATTTTCAATTAATATATTCGAGCTTATAAAGAACCCAAGTTTGTTAACCTTGTTGACTGAGCAGGTAAATCAGGTGAGTGGAGAGCAACAGGTGTATTCAACGTTTGGTTAAAGAACTGCATTTCCAAAATATAAAACGAAAAAAAAAAAAAAAAAAAAAAAAAAAAAAATGAAGAGGAAGAAGACAACGTGATGGGGATGGCAAAAAAAGCGGAAAAAAAATTTGGCTAGATCTGTGGCCCCGTCGTATATGCAAATGAACTTTGCCTATATGAACGAAGCGAGCATTACAAAAGTCTTTTGGAAGCGAGCAATAGGAGGAACTACCCTTCTGTAGCGTCTCGACTTGCAAGTAGCCTTAGCTCCGCGTATAATATAAATACGTGTAGTATGTATCGCAGAGTGGCAGGTATATGTATACAAGAGGTGTATAGGTACTTGGGCCCCACATCCCTCCCATCCGTGCATGCAGCAGTCAATGGATACGTAATAACACATACACATCTACCTATATATCTACATACGTAAAAGCAGCGCAGCCGGCTTAGCCTCTCTTGGGGGCTTCTCACTTCCTGCATCCCTTTCCGCGTGTCCCTCGCATGGATACACAGATTATCAAGTACGTTGTGTTTATATCTACACGTGTATGGGTATATGTGCGCAGTAGTAGCAGCAGTAGCAGCACCAGTAGTAGTTGTAGTGGCAGCATCCAGCGTATCTTTTTCCCGCTCTCGCTCCGGTCCGGGCCACGTAAGAGACAATCGTGCATACGTAACGAGCTACTGCTACTGCTTGCCCATCTCTTCGCGGGACTCTTGTGCACATATATACAAAGGCGGGGAGAGCTTCCATTGTTAAACAAAGAGAAACCGACGCACGCGCGTGAGGTTATGCCCACTGTACCAAAATACCTTTTTTTTTTTTTTTTTTTTTTTTCTTTCGTCATTGTTGATTCCTTTTTTTTCTTCTTACTCTTATTCTTCTCTTCCTTTTTTTTATCCCTCCAAAACCATTGACTGTTTTTTCTTCCTTTTTCTCCCACAGGACATTCTCCAACTCTTTTTTTTCCACCTCTGCAATCATCTGCGCCCTCGTCCTCTCCTCGTTCCTCCTTTTCATGCTACGGACAATTTCGTGTCGTGCACCCCCCCCCCCCGTGACCTCCTCGCTCACTATTTTATTTAGTCCTGCACGTACACGACGCATGAGCATTTTTTGCCTCACAACACGTGTTAATATACATTCACACCGTCGGGCTTGCCCAAACGGACGTGCACGTAATTCTACGTGTCGAACCAGAGACGAGCTAGGTGTGCAGAAATTAAAGCAAGAGATGGTACGGTGGAAGAGTAGACGAGCTGGTTATTCCTGAATTTAATCGCGGCACTCCTATCGAAATTCACACGAGCCTGCAGAGATTGGTCCTACGCGCCCAAGAACGTCACCACTGCTTCATTCTTTTTTCTTTTTCTGGTGGTTCGATCTCAACCGCAGTCATCATTACGTCGTTTCTAAGCAAATCCAGTAGTCATGTATGTAATGAAAATTTATATCATTATTAGATAAAAGTAAACTGAAATGAAGATATAAAAAAGCGAAGAAAAAAAAAAAAGATACCGAAGCTGGCGTTGCAGTAACGCGTGGCACGCGACTTTTTAAGCACTGGTGACCCGAAAACGGCAAGTCAGCCACGTTCCAGGCATACCGCAGTCCACGGTTGTTGTACAAGTGGCGTCAGAACAGGTGGCACACGGGAAAAAAAAGACACGAGCCAGAGTTTTATGCACCTGATAAAATTAAAATAAAATATAATTAAATGCACACTCGTCTTATTTTCATCGTCATTAGTATACAGTAGAAAACAAGTGGGTCGACTGCTTCTTTTTTCTCTCTCCCTTTATTCTCTCTTCCTCTCTTGTCTCTTGCTCCCCGCAGCTCTTTATCTCTCACCCATCTCTCGTTTCTCTCATGTTATTCACGGGGTTGTTGCAAGTTCTGCATAATATTAAAGCAAATTTGGGCACCCATGATCACCTCCGAATTTTTCACTTTGCTCGTACTGTGCTCATGGCAGCTTCTAACGTGTCCAAGCCCTGGGATATCCAACCGTTGGAATGCTCTACCTCTTGTAAAATAAATTAGTATTTTTTGCACCAGAACTTGCACGTGGACTAAGGCTCGATGAGAAAATGCTGACAAATATGATATGATATTGATAATTATTTACTTAAAATGTCAGTCCAATGTATCAATAAGAATAATAACACTGGTCGGGTGGACTATATATGCTTTGCCTTGGACGACTATCCACGCACAATCGGGGAGCTGCTCCACGTTTTCAGACTGTTAATACGTAATAAATTATTTCAACCCAGTAAACGAGAGAAATCGTAAATTACGAAAGAGAACGCGGATAGAAGGGAAAATTGAGTAGCCGTAATGTTTCCCGTATTGTGGTAATGTACATTCAATTTCAGACATTCTTTTTATCCTTTTTAAATAGATACTTAACGTCTGACCCTTAATTATTGCTTTTTTCCTTTAGATTTTTAACATGATATCCTGGTACGCGTTGCATTTGACGATGTGCTTAGTTAAAATTTTTTATTGCCAGTGAAGCAAGGACTTGTTCTTACGAAGCTGAGTTGTATCATGCAAATTTTGATGTAGGTGTAAGCAATCAATACTTTTGCCTCGATTAAATTTCTCTACCACATGGCATAGCCTTGTCGTAACTATTATGTTCTGTGGAACAATACAATGACTATATCAATATGTTAACGTGGTTTTAGTTAGTATGGGTCACCTAAAATATTGACTAATTAAACTTAATAAATTTCAGTCATGTATATCGTTATCAAATATACGTAGTTTTCATGTTGTTTTAGAAAAAAATTGCAATTTCTATAATGAGTACGAGGGATTTTGAGGAAAAGTGAAATAAAAATAACTCAAAATCAAAAAATTAGAGTAAAAAACTTTACAGTCAAAGTTTTGAACGATATCTACGTTAAGACGTATCAATAATGGCTTGATTTTTTCTTCCACTGACTACTTATTGACTGTTACAAATATGGCCTCAAGAACAAGGTCAGTTATAACACCTTGTTCTATCTTTCGAATTTCTAATATAAAGACGTGAAAGATAATTTGCATAGCTGTCAACATTACCCAGATATAAAAGGATACAGTAAGGAAGATTCTTTAAAGTTAGTTTAAACCATTTTGAGTTACCTATTTGAAAATTTTATTATAAGACCATTTATTTGTACTAGGCGATTTTTAAGAGAGTAATGTAGAGACAACTTTTTGTTACTTTTCATCACTATAAAACTTTTATTTGTTAAGACTTTTTAGATTAAGATCTCACTCTTACAACTTTTCATTGTCCTATTATTCTTTTCTGAACATTTTAGTCTTGTAGACAGTATCATTAAAAAAAAAAGTTTTTTAAAAGAATATTCTTCGATTTTGACAAAAAATCTTCGTTTTCCTAAATGTGGCTCCTCGAGCACGTTTTTTTCTGGTCGAGTCGCAATAAAGGTGCAAACACTACATAGCCCCATTATTTTAAAAAGTGTAACTAACCGCATATCTATAAATAATTGAAAAACTACTGAAAACTACCTTAGACAGTAAAGAAGCACATACATTTTTTTGAGAATTTTTTACCGCATAGTTTGGAAACAATAGTGATCAAAAAAAGCTCTTCGTTTAATTTTGGAGGATAACTAAGTAATATCGTATATGTGGCAACGTCGCATTATCACATTAATGCAAGTAGATAAATGTACATGTTTATGTGTGTATATATGTATACGCAAAGGCATTCATATTTTCCTCTGATATTTTGAATACGAGATGATTTATAAAATCTTAAAATATTTTTGCATAGGAATAGAAGTTCATACAAAAGTGAGTTTAGACAAAAGTGACATTTCAACACACTATAGATTAGTGTGAGCACTTTACTTCCCAGAGACAATCAGCTGTTTGCGCGATATTGCCGTGGTACAATCTTCTCTTTTTGCTACACCAAACGTAACCTTAGTATTGTATATCTATATGTACGATTGACCTACGTATTGGGAAGCAACAACCTTAAATAGATTTTGGCTTCTTCTATCTCTCAATTTTACAGAGGTTTTGTTACAAAAATACGAGATACGTGTAAATGTTTGTTGTTATTTACGTTCATCTCTGTGGATCATACCATTCAGAAATGTGCTATGAATAAATGCATGCTGACTTGATGATTAATAAAAGCACATGTTTCTGTGCTTCTTTGAGCACAAGGATTCTTTTATTAAAAAAAAATTTGCATGTGTGTAAAGTAAATATTTACATCGAATAATGCCGAGAACTTTGGCACAACCCCAATTATACATCACTACTCATGTTTTTAAAGTGCTTCCAGCTACTCTGAGGTGTATACATCATCAAATTCCATAGTTACGAACACCCTTGATCAATGAGCTTTATTTGGAATTATTTACTTGTTTGGTCAATCAACCAATGATAAGCAGAAATGTGTTTGTGGTTTATATCATGGTAAAGCAGGCTGGATGTCGTAAGATGTATAAGCTACGAGAGGGAGGTCCTCCTTGAAACGCCTGCACGTTGTTAATTTATGTTCCGTTGTGCCAGATAAACTAAGAAAATGAAAAAGTTAAGAATCTACCATAAGGTCATTTGGTGCAATGCTTGTTCTTATCATTAAGATTTTTTTTTTTTATCTTTCATCTGGTGCTTGCTGTGTAAAGATACTATTATGACGATCTCCACTCAATTAGGTATTATTATTTCTGCACGCGTAACACTTTCTTCGAATTTCTCAACACAATCTACGACTCGAATTCCATTTAGAAGAAGCAAGGTCATTAGCTGCCAGCTGCCATAAATTAATTGTGTAACCGGCGAATCACATGTGAGTGCTGTGCGCCCAAAATATTCGGACCGAAGTATAAAATTGAACAGGTTCTCCATCCATACATATCTATACCTACCAGCATAAATACCTGGGTGTAGTCCTATTAACACACGTATACGCACGCATGTCTATGAGTCCGATAAATTAACAAGAAATATACAGACAAGATACCTTCAAAGAAAAATAGATGTAAGGAGCCAGTAACAGAGAGAGAGAGAGAGAGAGAGAGAGAGAGAAAGAGAAGACGTGTATCATTCTCCTGGTCCATACATACTTATAAGTGGGGGTGGTGAGTCCTGGACATCAATGGTATAAAACTCTTTTACTGGTCCTAAAAAGTCAGTTATTGGTTTTAAAAATTGTTTAAAGGTAGCTGTAAAATTCGATGTTTGCTTTTGTCACGATTATCAAAAATATTATTCATATAGTATCCGAGCGTTAATCACGAAGCAAAAGCTTTTTTTTTAAAAAAGTCAAAGTAAAAAACCAGTAGACAGTGGAAGCTTGGGTACTCAAGTATGCAGTTATACTTCTGTGACATTTTATGGTAAATAATATACGAATATAAATATACTTTTTATGAAACGATATTGTGTCCAAGATGGTGCAATGCTTATTGGAATAAATATACCAACGTTAGTTTGGTATGGTTTTAATAATTATTTTTATACTCAATAAATATTAATAAAATCACTAAAGGTTAAAAAATCACAAAAATATGTTGATTTTGCCATAAATTAAATAAAAAATCAAAGCCAATTTTATGTTTTTATACGTTAAGTAATAAGAAAAAAGAAAAATTTTGTTTTTCAGCATTAAAAATAGACAGATGGATCTGTACATTACATATTTTGTGACACGCTTAAAAAGTTCAACGAAACACCATAAATAACATGAAAATTAATTTCTTGAAATATTCTGATTTACGAATCAATTCCATATCTTTGCATAAAATGTAAAACATATTTTCATCACATTTTATAATTAATTTTTGGAATTTTACGTACATTTATAAGTTTTACAACAATGCACATTTGTATAAATGTTTGTTAACAATCGCATTAAAAATAATCAAAGTACACATTAAATTTAGTCTTTATTCGATAAGATTTTATTAGAAGTTAACAAAAATAATTATTTAAATCTGCGTATCGCATTTTATGTAAGCATATATTAAATATTTAGTAAAATGACACGGATTTTTTTTATGATCATTGCCAAAAAAATTTCCGTCCATAAGAAAAGTGCAATGTACAATCAAGGCACGATGTGCTGCCAGGCTAATTAGTACAAGAGTACCCGCATATATCGAATTATTTCAATTATTTAAAATATTTCAAAGCAGCTACCTGTTTACTCTGATAACATCTGTAACATGGCGCTCGCATTTGTCACATACGCTGACTTTTTTATTCTTATATTTATATAAAAAAAGGCTTGAAAAATGTAGAAAAATCAGTTCTATTATTGAATGTTTATTCAACTTAATATTTTACAAAGTGGATGATGATTGTCAATAAAATATGTTACAAATGTAATGATAATGTATACATAAATAATGATAGTAAATTAAAAAATGGAGATGTATGAAACCGGTTTACGTTGACTTTGCACGGCTTTCAACCTTTTTACTAGATTCATTTGGATTATGTTCTAAAAATGATACGATTGGCTTATCATAACTAAAGTAAAAAAACACAAAATCTTTGATTTTAATTTCAATTAACATCCTGTCATAGTACTTTATCTTTAATAGGGTAGTATTTCATGACAGTGAATGTATAATTTAAAAATCACTTTTCATGAATAACAAAATTTTGGAAGAATACGATGCCATGAAAATATTATAATCTTAGAAAGTATTGTATAACTTAGGCAATGATAAAAAAAAAAAAAAACTTTGAAAAATTAAAAAAAAATTGAATAACTAATTATTTATTCTACAAATGTCCAGTTGTTGAAAAAGTTTAACAAAAATTCAGTATTACATTGAATAGCTGTTGCTTGTAAAAAAGGGTCTGTGAAGTTTTTTCTTCATTTTTTGAAGTCGGATAAAGAAAAAAGAAACAAAATTTTAAAATTAAAACCAAAATTACATACTCATTGATAGTGCGACTCTAGGTGGTTTGGCGTAGCGATGTATAGCGCGGTGCGGCAGGGTGGAAAAGGGGGGATGTAGCATACAAAATTTACTGTCGTTACATGTTTTCTCAAAGTTACGAATCTACAATCATTGGTTTACTCCATAGCACAGAACATGCCTGTAGAATTTTATATAACTTAAAAAAATGCTTCATTTTTTACACATGCAAAATATGTAATAGTAAATTTCTATAGGTCAGGTACTAGCGATTTAGTCATACCTGCTTACAGCCTAAAATTTTCCATTCCTTATGGGGAGCTTGACTGTACTGTAGTCTCTGACTTATGTGCACCATTGCAGCCATGACGGATATTTGTTTTTTTTCTTATGGGATAGAGTGTACTTCATGAAAGAGCGTGATTAAGCTTAGCGATAAAAAGATATTTAATTGGTTGTTCCATGGGAAATAGTATTATATTTCTATAGTCATAAGCACCGTGCAAGTCGTTGAAGAGCAGAACTTGTCACTGCATGCCATTTTGACACACACTTCTTTTTGAAATCAGTAGGTTGTTTCTTTGATGGTTATTGCTATTGCTTCACCTAATGTTAGACGGGACAACGGTAAAAATAAAGGTAGAAAGGAGTTTTCACTGTATCAATATTTCTCTTGTTGCTTAGTTTGTTTTCCCTTTAACCTATTTGAGCGAGTGCCCAGTTACTTGATGATTGACACACAAAACAAGATCGTGCATCGGAGAAGAGGCACAAATTGATTGAAGGTAGTACTGTCGATACCGCACTAATCAAGTGAGAACTTAATCTTAATGACAATGTGTTAGTATATCTATATTCATTGTGTGTATAGATGCAATACCCGTGCTTAACCTCTTAATTTTATTCATTTAATTTCTAATTAAAGAGCTCACAGGCACCTAACAAATATTTTGAAGTGGCCAAAATGTAATCTACGTTTTTAGCATCTTTTTTGGAGACTTTTATAAATGTCTTGTTGGTCAGTGTTAAGAAGTGCAAAATAAATCGCCGTCTTCCGTAAGATTATGTGTTAAACTAAAGAGTAGTAAAATGTCCATGATTTTCTTCCTACGTACCATAGGTCTAAAAAAATTAAACTACATCATTTTTGGGTACTTACAATCTTATGTACTTAATTTTATCGAAATCTTGTAGGTCAATCAATATAAGACAGTACTACCTTAACTCAATCATCTTATGTAATTCTCACTACCTTTACATACATGCACGGGTATTTGAAAATTGTACATCCAGTTCTGCGCGTACGAATCGATAAGTTGTCGAATTAGTGTCAGAGTAGCCGTTAGTTACAAAAATTAGTTTCTTACTCTTTGCGACTTGATCAAGGGGCACGCAATGCATATACCGAGTGCTTGCATGGTGTTTTAGAAGAGAAATTATAAAGCAAAGCTTGGTAGAGTTTATAATGCAAACAGGGGCCAAAGTCACTCGGCACGGTGTTTGCACGTTTGTTTATTACGAACAGGTCGGTTCTCTGGATGCTCATTTTGTTTAGCCGGCAGCATCAACGGCAGGTATGCGATACCTGCAGGACTGGAAGGCAAACATAAAGAGGATGAGGACATGAAGGAGGAAGAGAAGAAGAAGAAGAAAAAAAAAAAAAAAAAAAAAAAAAAAAGACACAGGCTATCCAGAGCATGCGCGCACGGACAAGACATTGGCTGGCGATGATCGCCGTCTATAGCCTCGGGCAGCTAGCGTCCTCCGCGTATCCTCAGCATCGTCGTCGTCCTCTTCTTCTTCTTTCTCCTCGTTTTTCTTCTACTCTCCTCCTCCTCACCCCCCCCCGCCCGCCCCTGCGCTTGATATTCCAGCTGTATACGTGTATACATATATAGGTACTCGTCGTATCCCTCATATTCCTACGGTGAGGGTATGACGTGCAGTGAGGAGTTGGTAAGCTATACATCCATCACGCGATTCTCTCTTTCCCTCCTGCCTTTCTGCCTCCTCATCACTGTAGGGCTCACCTGATACGAGCGTATAGCTTGCGTGTCCATGGGCCTTTTCGTAAGCCTATGCTACATGCTACATGCTCAACAACGTACATACATACTTACACCCGCGCACACATACGCTCGCGCGCGCTCGCACACAGAGAGAGAAAGAAGCAAACGTGAGTATGGTAGTTGTATCGCCGTGAGGCAGAGCTGCGTGCCAGCCCAGGATGTTTCGGGCCATCCGGGATACCTACACTCATACAACGGCCTACCTAACTACACGTTGGTCTGCCGATGTTACCTGCAAGTGCTGCTGCGCTACATAGCACCCTCTCTACGTCTTCGGTCCTTGTGTTGTGTATATATATATATATATATATATATATATATATATATATATATCAGCCACACTGTAGCTAAAATTCAATTAAAATCTTGTATCCAGTGACAGAAAGTCTGACGAGGACTTGAGTTCTTGCTTGGACCTCGGCCATCTGCTGCTCGAAAACTCTGCATTTTTTAATTTTTCAAGTTTTTTTTTACAATATCACTTTTATGTATACATACATGATGTATACAGTCTAAAGTACGAATGATATTCCTACAAACATCTACGTCGTGTGCTATGCGGTACCAGCGAGTACCTACTACCTGCATGCAGTGATGGTTGCTACGATGGTATGTGGGCAGTTAGGTACTGCGTGCCTGGTTCATATCCACCTACACCCGGCTTAATAATATAATGACTATATGCACAAGTACCATACGTGTAGGGGGAGTCGAGCATGGTGCGAAGTGGTGCGTATAATAACCTGCGTGGCTCATCAGCTACAGAATATATGGCTCGTTAGTCGCACTGTGTGGTTACCGGTAGCCAAAAAAAAAAAAAAAAAAAAAAAAAAAAAAAAAAAAAAAAAAAAAAAAAAGAGAGGTGATGTCTGTGGGAGGGGGCCAGAAAAATAGGGGTCCTCGTACCCACACTGACAACGGAATCGTCTCGTTAGCTGGAGCCACCGTGTATGGCTCTTGCGCAAGCAGAGCTTGCCAGTGCCAGGCACCAACTCCAGTTCTGTCCTCTGTGCCAGTACCTAACATGCAAAGAATTTTGTTTGCGCGTATAATAGATACATCTATAGATACATCTATAGATGGACCCATACCGAACGAGAGAACGGCTTGCAGAGCACCGTGTAACGAACTTAATTAAACGACAGAACGTATAAGTACACGTGCAACATTTGGTATTATTATTATCATTATCATCATTGTTATCATTATTATCATTATTATCATCATTATTATCATTATCATTATTATTATTATTATTATTATTATTATTATTATTATTATTATTATTCGAGTAAAGGTTTGCGCAAGCTGTACCCACACACATACGCAAACAGTTGCACCTGCCAACTCACGCGTAAGAGATATACCGAAGCGCAATGGTCTCCCGCAATCATATTATTTATATATATATATATATATATATATATAGATATGTATACGTACCTACTCGTACCTGCCTTTCGATGCAGTATCTCGGAAGCTTATTTGATTAGCTTTGACTATGTAGCAACGTGGCGGAAAATGTCCTCGTACCGGCTTTAGCGGTATCGGTGACATGGTGTGAAGCCTTCGGTCCGCAACAGCGATAACGAGCTGTTGCGCTAAAGGAAATTTCGGTAGCTACAACTCGATTGCGTACACGCAGCCGTTAGCTCAGTGTGCATATACAAACGTGTATATATGTATATATGTAACGTCTCGTAATGGGTCGTGCGCATATGTGTACCCACTTATGCAGGGTAACAGCGACACAGTCGTAGAGAGAAAGGACGG
This sequence comes from Copidosoma floridanum, assembly GCF_036245765.1. Classification (NCBI taxonomy): domain Eukaryota; kingdom Metazoa; phylum Arthropoda; class Insecta; order Hymenoptera; family Encyrtidae; genus Copidosoma; species Copidosoma floridanum. The sequence goes on along the minus strand of NW_028321878.1, from coordinate 23,690,602 downwards.
ATGATCGGCGACTTACCTGTACAGGTACGCCAATGAGAGTCCAAGATTATTGCCTATCACTCGGCGATCTATCATTCACGCGGCTGCTGCTCGTGTAAGTATCGTGCACTGTTCTCGCTAGTCCTGTACAATCGCTTCGACATTATACACGTACGCATTACTTACTTGCCGGTGCTATTCAAGGAAATACCACAATTCTTGACCATTTCTTTTGCACGTCTACGGCAACAGGGGGGCGCGGCTATCTTGACACTGTGTGTCCGAGTGTTTTTTCTACCCGGGACCTTTCAATGCTGCTGCGGCGGCTGCTGTTGCACAAAAGTAATGTTCATCGATACGCGTTGGTCATTGCTGCATCGATCGTCTGGTCGCATTATTTGCCACAGTTTCAGAATGGCGGGAAGTTTTTAGTCATAGGTAGGACGACGAGAGAGCACCAAATTGATCGAAAGATTAAGAGAACAATGAGCCCCCGAAAGTACATCCAAGGTGAGATCGTGGTACGTACCAAAAAGACCATCGGGAGGACATTCGAGGCAATAATAGCGGACAAGGAGAATTTCACTCGAATCGGAAGATCTTGCGATAGCGAGGGAACGCACACAGGAGAAGGTTAACGTATACACGAGTAAGTAAGTATTATTTTTCTTAAACGCGGCACAATGGCCCGCAGAGAGCCGAGTCACGCCAAGCTTCATTGATGAGCTCCCGGTGTTTGCTCGACCGTTTATATAGTCAGTTCGCGCGCGCGCCCGCGATAGTATATATAGGTACCTAGTAAGTACGTATATACGGAGTTGCGCGATGACTTTTGCATTTGCAGTTTGCAGTTGCCGTGTGTACGGGTACACATGCACGATTGACGCTTACTCGTACGCATGCAGGGACATACACATAAATATGCCTACATGTATAGGCCTTACATCTTACGTGTGAGTACTTTATACGTACCTATACTCTTCAAGCGAGATTGCGCACTCGCGTTATGTTTGCGGTAAAAATAACCCAAAATTAACACTTAACAAATTAAACAAACGCCAAACGGTGGGCAAATGCTACACGGGCGTGCAGACAAATATTGCGTCGATAAATAAGTATTTTTGCCACTCAAAGGATCCACTATTGTCGTACTATATAGGTACAACAGCACCTACCGGGAATGACATCTTTGTGGGCAGTATTGCAGATGAAATGGGCACGCTCGTTGCATCCACTGTTTATTGAATTACATTCATACTTACTTACACGTGTGTACAAAAATTCTAATAACTCTGAATTGCTTAAAATATACAACGATGAAAATTTAACCACTTGAATAACCGCTCTCATAGTTTTGATTCGTTCATAACACATAATATATATGTATGCATTTGCACTTTAATGTATATTGAGAATTGAGGTACATATGCGCGTGCGCGAAAATATTTTTCTCTCTCTCTCTCTTCCACCCACACCTGTATCTGCAATGTATGCAAATGTTAAACGCGAGTAAGTATTATTATAGGGTCTTGTATCGTATATAGTGACATCGGCACATGCACAGAAAGTGCTCTTGGTAGTTGTCAAACAATGCATGCTGTTGCTGTATAGGATTTCTAATCTGGACAGACAGACGGACATCCACGCACACCCATACAGAAGAGAGAGAGAGAGAGAGAGAGAGAGAGAGAGAGAGAGAGAGAGGAGGCCGGAGAAATAACGCGTTTTCCCGCAGGGTCACCGAGAGAGACGCGAGTATGCGCTCATAAAATCGCTCGCGCGCTACGCAATCTCTGTGTTTTATGATTCGTTACGATGCCGCACAACACTCTCTACCAAACCCATCCCTACCGCATCCTGAGCTTTGGCATTGCATGGCCTACAGCCAACGAGCGTATCTTGACGAATGTCGCAAGCAAATCAAGCTGTACCTACACCCGAGATCTCGCTTCTTCACGCATTGTCAAGCTCACTGAAGGACCTTACACTTATTCTCATGCCTGTCTGCCCCGAACGAGCAACGTCTCGAGTCTCGATCTCGTCATGCAAGCACGTGTGAGTAAATCGCACGTGCCCACCATTGCTCCCCATTGGCTCTTTTGCCGCTGCCAGTTGCATCTCCTCCTCTTGACAAACTTTTCCCTTACATGCAATTGATTGATTGTAGTTCATTTTTTTTCTCCCATCATCGTCTGCATATAACACAACGAGGCTTGAAATAGAGGGTTTAACTGCACCAACTCAAGTCAACGAGACATGGTATATAAATATAATGTCCACGTATAGACCAGATTAACCGCAAGACATTATGCAAGCACCTTTCGCTTAATGTTGGAGTATAAAACATGTACACCTCTGCACATTCATGGCATTGTTCAAAAATAATGACTGACTTACTTTTAAAGTTATAGTTTATGTCATAATCAACAGATTATCACTGATGCCACATATTAGGGATTGGTATCTACAGTCAACTGAAGCCCTAAAGTGTGGTTATGAGTGTAAGGCGTCAGCTTGAATGGGCTTCAAAATCGTCAATTGTTGGTTTTAAAAAACTTTGGGGACTCGAGGTGAAAGTATCGCGCCAGAGCGTAAGAGTCGAAGGAAGAAAGACGGCACGAAAGAGCGAGGCAGTAGGTGCTGGTATCGGCAAGCCGTGGATGAGAGTGCCGTGGACGGAGAAATACAACACGCGTGGCTACGTGTATTCAGGCTCACCGTGGCGACGGGCAGCGTCGATTTCTAAAAACTAGGAAGTCCGGTCAGTCTCTGCTCTCAGCAAAGAGAAAAATGCATGGGTGTTCGTGCGGGTACTTATAGAGGAGCTCGCACCGAGGGAAAATGAAGAGGCGGCGAGAAGAGCCAAACCACGGCACGGCCAAGCCGTACAACACACGCGTGTGAGCGCGCGCGTGAATGTGCGCGAGTCAAGTTTATGGGAGACTGGTTGACATTAGTCGACCTCTAAAAATAGCCGTTCATAGATTGCCTACGCGCGACAGAGTCTTAGTATGTATTAGCCGCGCGCTAGCTGAGACTCGCTGCTTCCACCGAAGAAAGAGAGAACGAGATACCACTGTTCTGCGGCTGAAGGACGAGGAGAGAATTGACGCTCGCGTATGTATGTGCCCACATATGTGTGCACACCTGATGCACGGCATCGTGTTAATTGCCATTGCTTACATTATACTTATTATTTAGACACCTCGGATCTGTTTGTCCGCGCAAAGCCTGTATCTACCTACAGCGATTTGGTACTGTCGACTGCTCTCGAATCACAATGGATCAGCCGTTATTAAGTACTGCTGGGTGTATCAATAACCAAGATTTTGTGGGGAAAAAAAAAAAACCACTTTTTTAATTCATCAACGAGGTTCCGTTAACAATCCCACTGCTCAAAGTATAATTAATGCCCGCTGTACCACGCGAAGCTTCAATCTCATGCAATTGCACGCCTCGTAAGTAGGTACAATGTATCATTCCTATATGGTGTCATAACCCTTTGATTTCTCGTTTACTAGGTCAATTCATTGCCGAATCAAGTGGTAAACAGCAATTGTATGCGTAATGAAGTGGTCAACAGTTTGAGTATTTTCATTTCTTGCTTCGTGTGTACGTGGGTAGAAGCTGCGTTGTGGCGTGCAAGTTGATACGGTGGCAACGGAGCAGCAAAAAATTTAAAAAAATGCTAAAGTCATGTAATGAAATGGAAACAGGCTAAAATCATATCATTCGGGAAGTATTCAACTGCGGGTACAATCATTGATGTAAACTGGCAGCTCGTGTTTAATTGTACTCTGTCATTTATAATCGAGATAATGACAGGCTGCCACGGAAAATCAGCAAATCAATCACGGAAAATCGAATCGCTTGACTGAAATGCCAAACAATGTGTAGATGATGATGATACGCGTGTACCGTGTTATTTCTGTAACACCACAACCATATACCTACTAAAAGTGGATCATCACGTCTCGGACTGGCAAATTGCCAGTAGTGCCAGCTACAGCCATGAGACTGACCATTCATCCACGTCTCATTATTGATCCAGCAGCGTGAATAAAATTGTGAATTGCGAGATGCACCTAAGCGCGTGACCCACATCAAAACTGAAAGTCTCGTTGCACACCCCGATGTATATGCATATATAATATGCCAACACTAGTAGGTATACGTATGGACGACCAAGCTGATTTATATGACTCACGACCCGATGATCTCGAAATTTGTTCGCAGCCATACCTATATATAACCTACAGCAGAAGCGAAGAAAAAAAAACAAGTGATGGGATTGTGTGAGAGAGAGAGAGAGAGAGGCTCACGTGTACCATCGGCAATCGGCATACGTTGGTTACACACACACACACGTACGTAGAGTACGTTTGTCTGTCTGGTCTTCCTCTTCCGAGTCCCTTTCTTTTGTATATCAAAGGCCCGTGAGGGCAAAAAGAGGTGGGGTAGCTGGGGACCTACCGGGTGAAGGAGGAAAGGATAAGTTAGCCGGGCCCTGCTTGGCTGCTGCTCCTGTCTCCAGCATATATTCTTTATTGCAGTCGAGGCTCGCCAGCGCTCACTTTATTTGCTGCACGCGTCCCTCCGGGACCGCACGACGAGAGGAGATGATACAAGAACGTGGAGGGGAAAATTACCGGTGGTGGTGGGGTGGGGTAACAGGAGTGGGCAGGGGGCTACATAAGAAGCAAAGGGCTTACAAGCTCCGGTCGTGTTCGGGGCCTTACTTATTGGACAGTTTACACAGAGCGCTGCCGCGCTTGTAAGTTGCGACTCCCGTGCGCGTGTGCGTGATGGCTCGCGATAATTTTTGGAAAGAAACACCTGCAGCGATAGTAATTTCGTTTTGTGTATTTTCGATTGTACATGTACCCACACATCGGCCAAGCACGCACACGCACTCGCACGGTTGCTGGACCCGTGCTTTTTCATTTTCTGCGGGCACTGCTACCTCAACTTTTTTTCCTTTTTTTGACTCGCGGGCCCGTTTCTCGCTGTTTTCGTCCCGACCGTTCCTCCCCCACTCTCTAACTCTTATCTTACCTCCGTCTTCCTGACCACAAACCCTGTAGCGATACGTTGGGCCTCTTTCACACGCGAAGCGCCCGCTCATTTGGTTCCCTTTTTCCCTTCCCCCTGCTTCGTTACGTGGGAGTTGAATAATGATGACTCTTTCAGGCCCGATGAATAGTTGAAAAATTTCATCGAAATTTATCGAGAAAATCTCTCTTGATGCTGGCAGTATTTCAAGACCTACCGCGAAATGACGCTACAATCATTCAACAAAGTTCAAATGCAATCGATACACGTTTATTAACTCCTCCTTGTTTGTCTCCCAAAGTTTATTCTTCCAGGTAAGCAAAACTACCCTATACTCTTTACCATCACTTTTATCGATAAGTGTACTCAGACTCAAGAAATTTTCTATACAAGCCTCAATAAAATAGCGAAAAGTGTACATACCAAATTCCAAGTTCATTATTCACAACGAATTACATATGGTACCAAAATATAATTATTAGACACAGTTTATACACAATATATAAGTATACAAAGTTCCAAGTTAAGAGAGCTTTACCCGTATAGTTACTGCGTGCATATGATATGCATGTCACGACGACGCGACGTTGCCATTGAAAAACGTTGCCTGACAGATGATTGATATGGCGTTCTCACGGAAGGCATATTATACGAGTACAGCACAGGCGTGACTATCGTACAAGGCGACAACTGCTGGCTATACGTAAAAATCCGAATGGACTTTTAGGTGCACATGAGCTCGCACTCTTACATTATACTATACACCTACATGCACATACGTATATACAAGGAAATATCGAACTCACGCGCTGACACATACACACACACACACACACACACACACACACACACACAAAACATCCCCATCGGTGAACACACAAATAGCCGTATAGGTATACCGGACATGTGCAGCAGTGAGGTCCGCCGTGACATGACTGTATTGTGTAGCTCGTGATGTATACAGCCAAACTGGTATCCTGCCTTGGAATCTCTCTCCCTCTCAGTATGAACCGTATTTTGCATGAAAATACGTCAGGAGTAATTAGGTGCCTAGAAAAATGCATTCTCCATACTTCATATCAAGAGTCAAGCGACACTGTTTGATGATATTATTTAACTAGTTGAGCGGCAAACTTGTTCATAAGGACTGTAATCATGTGGCTCATTCATTTTGTCATTATGAAACCCCCATGAAGCTGTGGCGAAAAAACATCCACCTGCTCGACAATCGTCGAGATGATTTTTTTTGACGAATTTCGTCATGAAATTCACATTATATTGTATTGTAAATCAAATTACTGAATTAATAAGAAAATGGCTGTCTATTAGCAGTAAAAAGGTTAGTTTAAAAAAAAAGATTTAACTCGGTATCGTTTGTTGGCTTCAAAACTCTCACACGCACGTGTGCATGCAGTATTAGAAAAATACGTAACTTTATCTAATGCGCATTGATTTCTGTTTTCTTGGCTCGAAATTATATCGGTTGTTATACCAACCGTCTACTTATCTATTTATCTATATTATTGATTTTTTGTCAGTTAGTCCCAAAAGGAGGCATTCAAAATTAATCTACGTATAACATCTTCATGATGGCGTGTAAGGCATCCTGTTGAGATGTTTCCTATACTTATACCTATAATGAAATCAATGATGGACAGATGGGTAACGAGGCATGGTTATTTCGAAAGTGATGGTTTCGAAGTTTAACTAATGATGAATCCAGCCATAGTGCGAGCCTCGTTCCACGAGAAAAGGTGGGAAAGCAACGTGTGCAGTCCACGTGGAACGGAAGAAAAACGATTGGGGGAGCATTTTCGTAGATCGTTCTGGAGATCAGTCATGAAAAAAGCTCTCTCGAGAACTGGAATTCTCGCGGGCCAAGTCACACCTTGGAGGCGCGACTCGATTTCTGTCGATTTCAATCGATGGTGGCCCCTACGCGAAGATTCGCATCAAACTCTTGAGGCCTTCCCCGAAATCTCGAGCCCCGAGCCCGCACAAAGGGATCGCCCGACGGTGAGATGACTATCGGCCAAATAGGAAATTGAAAGGGTGTCTGAGGAGGTGCCTAGTGGGCGCGCGCGCCTCTGCACCACGGGGTGGCCAACTACACTTGTACTCCACCATACAGGCATTATCTAGCTCCAACGACGCCCCAAAACTGGCCGAGAGATCGGGCCTTCGGGGGATACAGCACAGCCTAGCCAGTCTTCTAAAGCTAGAAGAGGGAGATGGCGATTCCCGATTGCGTGGACCACCAGCTGGTTAGTGGCTTAGTTTCCTCGCACCCCCATACGCTTACTGAACGCTCCGTGTCATAGTACTTTTTTTCATAGTCACGATGAAAAACTCTTGCCATTAAATACTTTCAACTGCTTTCACACTGGCACAGGAGTCAGAGAAGCCTCCTTTTCTCGCCTATTGTTTCTATTGATGTTGGCCATTGTGTACCCCCTCATGTATATATATATATATATACGTAATTAAAAAAGAAAGGTACAATTTTTTTTTTCATCGTTACATGTATTCCATACAGCTATATTCTTCCATGCTCCATTTGAGTCTTTACTATTTTTACAACTGACAAATTTTAACTATTATTTACCGTAATTTTCATGCAGATGACAGCTTGTTGGAGTAATGGACATTAAACAATGAGGGATAAGTTGAACATGCCCAAATAAAAGTTAAATGAATGCGTGCTGCACCCGTGTAAGTTTGGATTTTTTATTAAAATAACATTAAATGAATTACAGTTTTGTTATGAAATTTTTCTTTTGATAACATTCAACAAAATTTAAATTATACACTAAATTTTATTTGTAAGTTATTCTACAGTGAATATACAAATGTGAACAATGCTTAAAAGTTAAACAAAAAAATTCCTAATAAAGGATTGTAGAGGCTTTTCAAGTAAAAATGTATTAATACTGCATTAGGGTGATATTCGGACAACGTTTGCTATGAGTTTAATTAAAAAGCCTATTTTTTTTAAATCTGCACAAGATTTTTTTTTTTTTTTAACAAGTCAATCAAAATAAAATAAAAAATCCATTTCCTAATGATTGGCTTCAATACCAAAATTGATAAGTAATTTTGCCACTTTTGCCCAAAAAATCATTGTCAAATTTCGATTTCGCCCCTAAAATGTACAAAAAGACCATGTTTCATTTACAGACACCTAATCTCTTTGTAATTTATCTCAATACGTCACATGTTACAAACTTCCTGAAAAGTCAATATAGATTTTGCATAAGCAACAGCTCACACTAAGACAAACTACTGTAATCAACTGGTAACTAGTAAGAATCACTCACAGTAGAAATACGTTTATGACAATTGTCAAAATAACTAATATTTTAAAAGTTCGTAAGACGTAAAATGAGTTAAAAACTCATTACAACACCTCACAAAATTTATAACAATGTTTTTGAAAATTCACGTGAAACCTTTTCTTCCTAACAGAAGCCGGTTACCAAAAAAACTTTGTTCAATACAAAAAATTGCGATTTTTTGTAAGCGCTTAAACAGTGACGATTTAGACATATTTCACTACTTTACCTTGAGCCCAATAACCAGTGGATTTTAATTGTACGCTTAAAAACACATGGAGAGCGGCTTGTTTTTCAAGTAAATACTCTGTTGCAAAAGGCATACAAGATTCATACAGAAAAAATAGTAAACTGACAATGCGTAAAGGTAATAATTACAAATTAGGTGTGAGATAAGTCAAAACATAGAAACTCTGCCACAAGTATACAAAACGTGATTTGGACAATAAAGTAGTATCATCTGATTAGCATTCCAGTTGATTTCGCAAAGGATAAGGTATTACATACTTAAGTGTAGTATCTCAAAATTTTGAACGTCCATACCACCACGGTCTATCCATACGGAGTAAAAAAAAAAGATCCAATAAAACTGGGTAACACATAAAAATGTATAGTCATGAGGGCTAGTATGTTTTTTTTAAGTATATTACTCAACCCAATCATAATTTTAAAGTACCAAGGTTGCAAAAAAAAATGTTCCTACCTTCCCAAATAATTTATCAGCTACTCAAGATATTAACTACTCCATTAAAAGGTAAAATGAAATTTTCCTCTTATGCATTAACTAAGGTGGCTTATTAGAAAAAATAGTTTCTCTGTTATTAAAAAAAAAATTCAAAGATGATAGAAGCGTCTTTTTAAAACCTTCAATCATATTACAAATCTATTTTCTATAAATTTGAATCGATTATAAAACATTAACTGAGACCTTTTACCATAAAAAGAGTGAAAAAGAGTTGTTTGTAATGTATACCATAAATTTTATATTTTTCGAACTTGTAAAAACTGTTATTACTTAGTGTTTTTCCAAGTAGTAATTGTTTTTTTTTTTTTAATTGTTTTTTTCTGGCAACTTTAAAGCAAAAATCTTGTCTCTTTTTTCAATTTACTTTGGATACTTTAAAAAATTTGGGGACTGAAATTTGCTGAGGTTGAGGGGCTGCGCACTCTGAAGTGTTTTGGTGACCTCCGAGATCTTTGAAAGACTTAGAATGACTTACGAAGTCTTTTTTAATGACTTCAAGAGTACGCAGCCCCTCGACTGAGGTCCTTTATGCTATTGAAGTAGCTTTAACTTGCAACAATATTTTTAGTAATCCCTTTCGTATCTTACTTATTTAGTGTCTATATTTCAAAAGAATGTTATGGGACTTATCTATTAAAGAAAAAATGACTTATTACATCTGTAATCAATAGTTAACTTTACTTTAATTACGTATTATAGTTCTGAAGCTATTATCCGTAACATTTATACTAGTATTGTCTGAACTAGTGTCATAATAAATACCACTTTTTTGTTAAAAAAAAACTTGACATAACGTAAAATTAATATAATGTGGAGTATAATCGTTAACATTTCATGAAACATTTTATTTTCTCAGTATAAGCTGAGAAAACTTGTTTGCGTCAGTCCTGTATGAATTTGTCTCAAACGTAATAATTTTTGTAGTTCTAAGCTGAAAAAATATTTGCCTTATCCAAAAAACCAGAAGTTTTATGAATATTTTGTTCTTTATTAACAATGACTTTTTGACAAAAATCTGTGATCGTATACGTATATCCGATATACTTGTTAGCCCTGCATAAGGAGTTTAAATAACTATTATAAATATTTACTAGAAAACTGTAAAAATTACAGGAGTATGAAAAAGTTTTTCGATGGATACCTAGTAACTAAATGCAGCGACAAATGTAACTTCGAAAAAAAATGGATAAAGCAGTACTACATTTAGAAATTCATACAGCAGACTCACTGTTTCCTGACCTGGTGAAACAAAATAAAACATTTAAGGAAAAAAATATCAAGCCACAACCAAAAAGACAAATTAAATAGTTATTTACAGACATTAGACATGGATACAGAAATGTTTGAAGTTATGAATACGTTAAAGTAACAAATTAAAACTAAAATTAATTAAAACCTTAGGATACTTTCCTGGTAGAAACGTTACTCCATAAACTGGCTAGAAACTCGTCAAGTTGTTATAAGCCCATTTACGCATGTACGTTGACGAGTTTTTAGCCAGTTTATGTAGTATTTTTCTACCAGGAATAGTATAAAGAAAAAAAAAGCCGACAAAAAACTAAAAAATAAAAGTCTCAAAACAAAATGCCCATAAAAAATGATAGTTAATAAAATGATTATGAAGAAAAATTTGACCTTACAGTCAACAAAAGAGTATCAGAATATACATGGAGATAGAAGTAAGAAAACATGTTGTAACAAATTAAAGGAATTTTGAAGTAGACAGTAACTTTTTCAACGTTTTTTTTCTAAGGTTTCAATATTTTAGAAGTGAGAAAAGAATTTATCACAATTATTACGATCTTGCTTGTAGAAACCATCTAGTTAGAAAGGTCCCATAACATGCCACATTTAAAACAACACTATTTCTTGTTGTCATCATGCATGATTATTGTAGAGCTACTTATTTATATTTTTATTATGCTTGAATATTTGTTTGAGTTACTGATATGTCCTGTTCAATTTACCATAGTTTTTCAATGTTTAAATCATATTGACTACTCTGTTGTAACCGTTCATATTTTGTTTGAATTGTTGCGTACTGTTGTCATCATAGTTTTTATTTGCCGTAATATGGAAACATGAAAATGAAATTACTGTGAGGTAAGCTTGTAAAAATCGTAATTTCCTCGAAGCCTCTTATCTTATTGATAAATTCTATTAAATAAACGTACTTGTGTTATAAGGATATAAATAAAGTATTTTACCAATAAGTATTAGTTTGATGGATGGCTGAGCCATCGGATGAATAGGAAAATCTAGTGCGAAAACGTGGTGAATATGCAGGCACTATGTAAGGCCAGTTAAGGCTGTCGATGCAGTGTAATTACCAATCTTTTTCTTTTTAACAGCAAGGTGCACTCGTCTGCCTCTTTTCCGTTCCTCTCTCTATCTCTCTTTGACTCTCTTTTCACAGATCGGTATCTTCCGAATCACTATCAATCACTTCAAGAAGAAGACTACCTACCAATACCGGATGCTACTAAGATGGCTAAGCTTTATCTCCCTTCGTCAATGCTTCTGTATCTCTCTCTTTCTCTTTTTCTCCAAGAGGCTATATTATGTTGTCCTGCAAGCCGTTTTGTTAATGTGCAAATATATATGCCCAGGACGCAAATAACTGGACTTTATGTACACACGAATAATTAATAATTGAGTCATTTATATAACTATAAGTAACGGCATGAATTAATTTATTTTAGTTCTGTTTCAATTTTTATGTATAATTATAAAGTTCTAGGTGGGCTAAGCTTTTTGTTAGTAAATTTGCTGATAATCTGTGTAAGAAATTAAAATTGTTCATTTGTTCATGTATGGCGTGGTACTAATACATACATAAATTTAAATAGCACTTAATTTTACAATTCTATAAACCACGGAAGTATTGCCCTTTTAAGGAGGTCAACGCACAGAACCAGTCAACTAATTTTAATGATAATTATTGTGCTGTTAGATGTATGCATGTTATTAAGGAAGTTTTTCAATTGTTTGTATTTTTCGTAGAGTATGATGAAATTAAAATATTTCTCTCTTTTTAAGGCTAAAAAATTAAAAATATGCACATAAGGGTTAAAGTAGTAGGTTTATTTTAGTACAGTTGGCTAATTCCCATCAGAATTTTATGAAGGAAGAGAAAATTCTTCATACCGAATATATCATCAAATGTGAGAAGAGAATGGAATCAAAGGATGCTTCTTGTATTACAATAGAAGAAATATCTGAAAAAGGAAAAGATACATGTAAACTGTTATTTATTATCGCATGGAGGGGTGTATGGCCCCTATTATCGATAGTCCAAGGAAAACTTTCAGGAAACTTATGTAATATTAAAATTATACTTTAAATAATTACAATTATAATAAATACCAAAAGTTTACAAAATTTACTGTAAGTATACATTTTTCTGAATTGAAAAGTCAATGATAAGTTTTTTTTATCGATAAGTAAGATTTTTTTAACTGTCTCTGTTATCGAGGCCCAAGACTCTCAATGTATCTATTATCAAATCCCTATTACCCTACGAAACTGTGTGCATACTTATGACAATTGATAAGTATCCTTCAAAATTGTAAATATGTGCATTGTTTTATCGCATCAAACATAAATCCAAACAAAAACTCGTTCAAGAAGAGATTAAAGTTATATACATTGCTTAGTTTTAATAAACGAGAGCATTAATTTCAGGGGCAGGATACAGGTGGTACACCTATCATTGACTTTGTTGTTAATGAAGATAATGCTGATAAATATGTTGATATTGTTGATTCATTCATGCGATGTAAGTCATCAAGGCAGTGAATTTTTCCTAAGACGTGGAATTATAAATTTTCTTATGATTTTCCATGATGCAACCTCACTTTTTAGTGAGCCACTGCTTGTGTATAAATGTAATTAAATTTTAGTTTGAGATTAAAAACAAAGATTTTATCGTTTTTCTCTGTACCGTAACCTTTTATCATACCAGACCGAATCATCCTTCTTCCAGGCACTTGGGCGATTTTTTACCTCAATGAATTTTCAAGCTACTTCCTGACTTAACACATTTCTGATTTTACATCTTTTTAAAGTATTTCTTATTTCTCATATCCAGTGACGAAGCGCGATCGCATAAAAAGTAGAACATTTTCTTTAACTACAATTTTTTACATTAAACTAGTCTCCAGAAAGTTTAAAAAGTACTTTTAAACACAATTATGTTGAAAAACAGTTAAGCAATCCCTTCTTATTAATAGTATTTGAAAAACTGATGACCAAGTAGTATGCATTTTTATACAAACAAATTTTTAAATGGGCTTGACTTTAACATGTAATGAAAATTCTGTATGGTATAAAGGAAAGTCACGAAAACAAGTGTCATTTACTTTCACTCAGAGAAAAGGACAATATTTTTCTCATCAAAGTATTGAATAATATACAAGACGAAAAATAGATGAGAATATTACCAACTGTTAAGATTATCTCTATGATATAATCTCAACATTTTCAACTCCAGAACGCGTTCTTCTCTACGAGGCGGTTGTTTGATCGGATCTTCATTTTTTTTTATTTTTTCATAACGAAACACTATGTATTAAGGTCACAGATCTTTATAAACAGTAGCTTTTCTCACAGAAGCACCATCACTACTGGGACTATTTTGCAGCCCAAGGGACCGCAAGGTAGTCCTTCGTGGATGGTACTAATATGCCAAACAGTTTCTCCTACCAAGGGAGCAGTAAACGTCCAAATGTTATGAAAAACACCCCATGGTAGGGAAACCTTTTTTTTCATCCCGTCTATTCCTCACAACTGAAATGACGGTAATCGGTATTTTGAAAGCCACGGTAGCTAAGTGTTTCAAGCTGTGGATTATTCAACTCAGGGGTTCAGTGAACACATGCTTTCACAAAATCTTAATATCCAGACTTTACCTACTTGGCTCACACTTTTGGGAAAATTTATTTCCAATGTGCGTATTTTCAACCGTAATCCGATGGTACAGAAGCCATATAAAATATCAGTTCCCATTTCTGTATGAGTGGTTGATTCGCAATAGATTAAGGGCAATTTGTCAATACTCAGAGTAACAACAATTTAAAGCCGTGATATCTGCAGTTTCTCAGAATGGCAGAGAAACATGATGAAAAAAAAAAAAAAGAAAAGAAACGAAAATACAAAAATGGTTTAAAGTACTATTGAGTACATGACTTCTTTATATCTCTATTTCAAACAAAGTCTTATTACAAAGTCTTATAGATCGGTTTCCACGCAGATGCAAATCTTGACAGATTTTCTTAAAAAAACAAGTATGTTATTGTAAACAAGAAATAAAGTTACGTACTGGGTGTCATTCGGTATTAAAGCAACAACTTTTAAGTGATTTATCGAAAAACATTTTATTGCAAAGAATTTTTTAGTAAGAACTAACTTTTGAGGTTGGCTGCATTTCTAACGCCCTTTTGAGATATTGCTTTGCTAAAGAATTAATATTACTACATGTAATATAAAAAATCGTGGCCTTACACACTTATTTAAATCAAATATGTAAACAACTTGATACAAGGTAAGTAAGAAGCAGTACTTGGTCATTTCGAATAATTTAAACAGAAACTAGTAATTTGACGCTAATGTAATTTCATATCAAGTATACTTTCACGCTGTATTCCTAAGCCTTAAGAAATTGATTAACATGTGTCTAAAACCTTTTTAGTAATTGTGTAATTGGTATGAATAGATTACATAAGTAGTACAGAGAGTTCAATGAAAAGTTACTTGCATTAAATCAGCAAAACGACGAAAATGATTTGGGTTTGCGATATAAAAATAATCCGATGTTTCAAACGTTCTTATGTAATATATAAAGCGTTTATTTATTTCTTTGTTACAGCGCTGACATTAGTTTATTTATTTTTTCAGATAGTGAAATAGGCAAGTTGCACAATGAAACAGCAACGATGAAAATTAGATTACAGGAGGCGCAATTAACTTAAATTATAAGAGTAGAAAAAGAAACATATGAGTTTTTCAGTTGTTTATATCATTCAACTTATTCCTGAGACATAAATAATTTCTTTAAAAAAATTGTAGCGTATTTAATATAAATGGAAGAACAAATTCATTTAATATAATGATTTAAAATAAATAATCGAGTGGGGCTTATGCTGTAGCCAGTATTTAAATATTTTTAGAAGTAACTTGAAATTCGTTGACCAGAAACGTAAAAAAAATTTTTTTTTAGTTGACAGATTATTCCAGAAACCTTTGCAAGGTACAAGACTTGTTTTATTTCTGAGCTTCTGTAAGTGTAGAAAAATGAAGACGTACGGATCATCAAAGTTTATTCACGGGATCCTTAGAAACCACTGGCTTTTCAAATCATCACCTTATCAATAAAAAATAGAAAAATCAATAAAACATATTATGATGATGTAAAATAGTAAATTGAGTCATTCTTATGCTTTATAAGCAAGAACAGTTTAAAATGAAACCCTAATGTTTTATCCAAAATCGAAAAATTGTTATTATGACCTTCAAGGATTCCAATATATTCTGCACATTTAATATCATGATTTTGAAATGTACAGAGAGAACTAACAATTTTAAATGTGCAATGCAATTTTACAATCGATCATTAATTAAAAAGACTGATCTTAAAACGAGCACGCATTTTTTAAATAACCCTTGAACAGCAATTTGTACCAGTACTGAGTACGAGTAAGTATATGGTAGTAGTACAAGAGATGAAAATGGTATCAGTAAAGAAGACTACTGCTAAAACTGTAAATTCATGCACCGGTTCTAAAGAATTTACAACTGAATTTGGAGAACTGTTCGTGTTTCCGAAGGAGAAAAAAAGAGAAAGAGATTAAGTAAAAAAAGGTAAGGTTACCTACTTTAATACCAACACATCGGATGAATGAGTGAGAGAGAGAAATTCAAAACCAGATATTTAGTCGGCCATCGGAAGAGAGAGAGAAGAAGAGGAAGAGAATGGTAAAATGGGAGGGCGTCGAACGTAGCTATCGGCTCTGGGGAAAACGACTATGGGAATGAGATTCCGTGGTGTCAGGCCGCTCGTAAAGTTGCAAATTTAACTTTCCGATTCGCCAGCAATATTGCACTTGTGCGTTTATAAGCTGAGAGACTCAGAGCGACGAGGGCCGTAGGCTTGGAAAAGAGGAAGAGAGAGAGAGAGAGAGGAAACGAGCCACGGAGCAGTCCGTGAACGAAGCTAACGACGCATCTACCCTCGTACAAGTAGGTATATTTTTCGTCCAGTCGTGGAGAAAACAGCTTACCTTCACCTGTATATTATGCGAGAGCCATGCGCCAACGACCCACCAGTCAGGCTGCCTGACCACCTTTTATAAATATTTAACTGCGCGTGTATACGGGTCAATTATGTTAATTTATAAGGTGCCTCTGACTGTGGATCGCAAAGTTGCAATCTGTTGAAATAAAAAGAAAAAAAAAAGCCGAGAGAAAGAGAGAAAAAATTATTCAAGAGAGATTTAGCTGGTCCGTATAACCTTTTTTTATCTACCTGCTGCTCCTTCGTCACCTGTTTTTTTATTTTTTTTAATTTTAATTTTTTATTTTTTTTATCGAGAGTCATTATTGCACAACAGAGGTTTCTAAGTAGCCAATACTGATCACAAGCTTAAGATCAATAGCATCATTGGGAAACACTTATCCACATATGTAGTACGCTTGACATGTATGTAATGTACGACAACTATTTTATTACATTTACTAAGGACCATCTTATTTTATTCAGTATACAAAACATTTATTCAAATGAATATTCAATACTAGGTATTTTTATGATGAATCTTAAAATTCTGTGCAGCAATACTTATTTATGATTTTCAATTACGTGAATAAAGTAAACGTATCACAGGTAAGAATCGAATTGGTGTGTACAAATATATCCTCTTCGTTATACATATCGATGGCGTTGCGGTTGAACATGTGTTAACAATCCTCATTTGAGTAGCCATCTGCTAGATTAGCTGTCAAAGTGTTTTTTTTCTCTCCCCCAGAAGCTGGGTACACATGAATCCGAAGTACATAACCCACACTCGTAAAGTAAGTTCCTCCTTAATGAAATTAAAAAGATTGCAAGCTCCAGACAATCGGCATAAAAGCAGCTAGCAGCTAGGGTTCTTGCTTGAATGGCCCCGCCCATATCCTCCAGAGTGGTGGCCAGTGGCTGGAAAGAGAGAAGAATCCAAACATCCTCGACTACACCCAAATAACCACCTAGTATTCTTTCAACCCTCCTCCCTGGTCTTTGCCTCATCTTGGCTTGTTTGCGTTCGCATCGTACGTCTAGAGTCCTACGAGTTCGGCTGGTCCGGCGTGCGGAGACGCACTTTCGTTATGTTTCCGTATAATTTATGGTTTTGCCATCTCATCTGCTCATGACCCTTCTTTATTTCTCCTCCTTGCTCGTCCAAGTGCCGGTATCGAGCACTACTCGCTTACCAAAGTGGACATAAATTAATCCCGTCAAATGTCCTCGTTCGTTAGCCGCGCTTGTCTAGAAATGGCCTCTCCCCATCTTATCCCATCTAACTCTCTCTCGCTCTCTCTTCTCCTCTTCGTATGATCTCTCGCCCCATCACTATAATATTCTTTATAGACACATACACATAATATATATATATATATATATATATATATATATATACCAAATACAACATACCTTTCCGTGAATACGTGTATCTTGTTGTTGTGTGTGGCCATACAGGCCCATAGCTGTGTGAACAAGAGAGAGTCAAAGTTTATCGCAGTGCCACCAGATTGTCAGAAAGGTTGATCCAAAGTTACCTGTACAGGTACGTAACGAGGACTTGCGCAAGCCCGTCAATCGACTCATCAGCTGATGCCGATGCTGCACAGTCCGGGAGCCGCCTCTGCTACATCCTGTTTGTACACCTACGGAACTCTAGTTGTACATCCGGTGATGACGGGGCAGGCACATTTTTATCATTTTTATCTTGTACCCATGGGTTCTTTCATCGGCATTAAGCTACACCTGAAACTCGAAGTAGCCAAGCTATATCCGTCCGAGACCAGATGCAAAGTGTTGGAACGACGTCCTCTGTATATATAAAATATGTGCTCATTGACGCTGGCAGACCTTTAAACGGACGAGCCGGTCCCAATACCGAACGATTAACGGTCCCATCCCAACTTGATATCGACTGCGAGCGACCGTAATACTTAATCCCGGTTTAGGTATCCACGTGCAGTATAAACGGCAGATGTGGCGCTGAGGCGTTTTCTACGCTCCTTTGTGTTAATTTATTGACGCCAAGATCTTAGATTTACAAAGACCCAAGGTATGGGTTTCAAGGTTGATTTCCTCATTGACTTTTGTGATTTCAGAAAAATTGCACGGCGTCCTCCAAGCGAGTGGGTGGTGGCCGACGGCACATTTGCAGCCAAGCGTGGTGAGCGTGTATTAAAATACATGTGCGGGTACCCGAGCTCGTAGTTCCATTTAGAACGATAGGCTGCTGCGTGGCACTTGCGCGGAATCGTCGGAAACAACGTAGGCGTAGCCTTCTTCCTTCTGAATGCCACGCAATGGCAGCGCAGTCCTTGAGAACGAAAGGTGTGAGGCAATGAAAAATACCTGCTCGCTGACGTTTTCTTTGTCAGTCGTTCTGCCTGCTCTTTCCCATTGTTTTGCTCGAGCCAACTGAAAGAGCGCGCAAATAGTTTGTGTTGGTGCATATACTAGAATCTCTCCCACCCTCTCTATATATATAAGTTCTCAACAGCACAGCTTCCAAATACCTTTTTCCCGTGCCTACAATTGGGTGATTTTTACCCAGTTGCATTACGTAAGTTTACCCACTTGCTGTAAAAAGATCGGAATAATATTCTTTATGGCCAGTACTTTCAACCGGAATATCAAGCAGGCACTACCGCTGTAAATTCATTGCTTGAGCTTTGAGTTATTTTCTGGCTCACTGCCAATCATTGTAAGTTATTTCAACCCCTTAAAAGGCACAATTTGCTTTTATCACTTTTTAACCGCCTTCACCCGCGTACTCGTTATTTATTGCTATACATTTAAAAAACTTTACTTCGGTATATTTTAAGTATGGATGGAATTTAAAGAATTACATCGGCAAGTGGATTCAAGTTATACGTAAATAAAAATGAGGAAAAAGTATAACAATATTCACACGCTTACGAAAGCAAAAATTGTACGTTAATATTTACCGCACCCTCGTAATTCTTGTTCCACAGTAAAATTTTCAGAGCCACACCCAAACAGGCAGTTCCTCTTTTTTCTGCATTGGGTAAGCTTGTTTAAGCTTTATACGATACGGCAGCAGTCGTCGGCACATGGATCCAATAATAAATGGAATAGAAAATTTCTCCGTTGGATATAGTTTCGCGGACCCGGATCTGGGGACTCATAATCACGGATTCAAACTTTTTGACGAAAGCTCCCCAAACTCGCGTGTAATGACATAGCAAATGTGGTTGGCTAACCATAAAAGCAATGCGTGGTTACAGCCAGGCAAACGGCACCGGCCGGAGGAGGAGGAGAGGGAGAGAAGCGCGCTCGCATAAATTTCCAAACTCACCCGCCGATGGATCCGCAGAGCGTAGAATTACGAGAATTACGCAGATGAACTCCCCTGGTCTGTCTCTTGGTCCTATCCACGACCCCTCCTCCTATTCGCCCACCTTTTGTTGCTACGACGCTATAGATGCTTTCTGCAATTTCCAACGGCACGTTACAATTTAGCGGCATCGGTGCCCAAGCTGCGCATGTACAATACACTCGCATACACGATACGCCACTCGCTTATACAAGACACACAGGTCACCGGCACATGGGCATTAACTGCACCCTGAGCTATTGTTTTGTCCCATCCCGCCCCGAATGTCTCCCCCCTCCTCCTCCTCCTCCTCCTCTCTATTTGTCACGAGTCCCATCAGCTAACGCATATCCTATGTATATACGCGTGTGTAGGTTCATGTCTGTATATATATTTGTGAGATCTGTGCGTCGCGTGGATGCTGTAAACCATGATAAACGCATGGTCTATTTTGGCTCATACGTGCAGGCTGACAGGGTCGAAGTACAGCCGATAGGTAGATGGATGGACAAGTGACGTATGGGTGGCACCTACATTGTGCATGTTAATTGCTAAATATTTGTTTTTGATGCAAGCGGACACTTGGGTAAATGGAAAAAGCGAGAAATTGTTTCAGAATCTTGTTACACAAACGCTGTACAAACTGACCTTTTTTTTCTTCTTTATTCTCATCTTTAAATATATATATATATATATATGTGTGTGTGTGTGTGTGTGTGTGTGTGTATACATACATGTACCAGGCAATGCACCATCTTTTTTGCCGAGGATTGACAGGAAGAGACCGTTGGAGGTGCTAAAATTATTCCTATCAACGACTGACCTTAGTTCTAAACCTACCGACTTGCGGACAAGCCTTTACACAGTATGACACATTCTTTGTTTATATTAGCGACCTCCATATATATCCAACAAAGTACATGCCGTGCGCATCTGAGGCACGCCATGAACTAACATCAGACTTACCTACCAACCCATTTTTTGCACTCTTACGTAAAGGTAATAATATCTATTGTTTGGTATCCTGATCGGTAAGTGCGAATCGTATAGTGACCCACTATCGCTTGGGATCTGCCGGGTATCTCAGGAAATTTAGGCTACTGCTCCCAAATGCCATACACCTAGAGCATTTCTATTTTTTAACCTGGGTGGTTGTTAACAAACAGCATTTTAACAATGCTTGGAAATAATGAGGCGTAACCGAAAACAAAACGTGGATCGGGTCTAAGAAAATATGCATAACGGGGATCCAGGGCGTTTGAATCTCCATGTTCAATTTATTCCTCGTGCTACGTATAGGTATAGGTATCTTTAAGGTCTGTATTTTTAAATATTGTCCAAACAAGTAACGGAGAACGAAATCTTTAGTCTTTACCCACAATACACGAGGAATTGTCCGGGATGAGCAATTTCAATATTTAAATGCTTACGTCTTTGGTATTGTCCAGGTTTCTTCTCCCTGCTCTACGAAAAGCTCTCCAATAGAGAACTCGTTTTCTAGTATGATGGATACAAAGGACGAAAAAGAAAAGTACGCGTATAATACATGCATACCACGAGATCGTAATTTTAGTTTGTAGGAAAAAAACTGTATTGGCAATTGGGATTTCGAAGGAGCATCGGCGGACGGCTTTATAGCTCGGCTATTTCATAAATTCCTTGTTTACATACATGTATATCCGATCGAAAATGCCAGAGATAGGGGCTTCACTACACTATAAATTATTCACGTAACATGTAAAACGGACGTACTGATCCAAAGTACACACGAGTGACGAAAGAAAAGCGGGTGTGCTGCAATTAGGTATTTCCCAAATAGAAATCCAAACGATGAAACTTGACGTGGGCGAAGAAGATCTCTGTCCCGCTTGCTATGCACTATAGGTGCACGATTCCGCCGAGACAAAGACTGCAAGTACGGCAACAATGACAACGTATAGGCCCGTAACAGAGTTTGGGCGCATGAGCGTATAGCTGATGTACCGAAGATGTGTCGAGCTGCTCCCACTTTTACTTACTGGCTCCGGCAAGCTATTTCGCCTTTTCGCGGGTCTTCGTTTTCCCCCACGTTTTGTATATAAAGCGAGCCGAGCTTAGCCAAGCCTATTTCGTCCTCTGTACTTACCTATCTCCCCAACGGTTGCCCAACTGTGCCCGCGTTTGTGTAAGCGTGTGTGTGTGCACGCGCGCGTGCGTATGTGTAAATAGGTGTGTACACGCGTACCAGGCGGGTGGAGTAGGTATCTTTCGCGATTTATGCAAAATGGCACGCAGCTCCCCTGGGGACGCTCGTACTACGAAGCGAGGAATATAGGTATAGACACGGCGATAGAAGCAAGGGGAGAGGGAGTTGGGGGAAAAGCGCGGAGTCACCCCTCTTCAATCTAACACGTGCGTGCATATAGCCCCGAATAGAGTATACGAGGGCTCGGGAAGAAGCTCTTCTGGAGCCAGCGTCGGCTAACCCTCGCCGCTCCAGGTCTGCTTTGAGAAGGCGTGCTCCGATCCTCGGTAACCGTAACTAGACACGAGGATCCTTGTCGGGCCTTTACTTTTTTTTTTTTTTTTTTTTTTTTTTTTTTTTTTTTATTCTTTTTAAGCTGCTGCCGCTGCAATTTACGCGTTGTGTTTTTATATTTTTCGGTCCCCTTCGCTCGAACAGTTTGTCTCATAACTTACCCGAAGGAGCCGACCTTTGTTTTAATTTTTCCAAGTAGGAATAAAGAATGAAAAACCCATGGCTGAAAACTTGATTTATTATTCGCACTGAATCTGGTAAGAAAAACTTTGCTCTGTTCATGCTTTGCAAATTCTACAAAAATTACACAACCCCTGAAAATGTAAGCAAAAAATTACAACTATCGTAAATTTGCTTGTTCTAAGCACCTTTGTTTGTCACGTTTCAGTACGTTTAAGATCAAAATTGCATCTCACTTTACTTGTTTAAAAGAACAACATGCACTTTGATTAGGACAAGGTCAATTATTTGGAAGCGTTTCAAGTCCGTCATAGCGTATCGACTGTTGGTTTCAAGTATACTATATTTTTAAAATAAGTACTTGGAAATCATGTAAAGTTAAAAATCGAGCAATTACGAGCAACAGACTCTACTGTTTACGAAATTTGGTTTATTAAATTGTTCGATTTTTCGTTTAAAAATGAACAAATAACGAATCCTTAGCAGAATGGATC
Organism: Copidosoma floridanum; assembly: GCF_036245765.1. Classification (NCBI taxonomy): domain Eukaryota; kingdom Metazoa; phylum Arthropoda; class Insecta; order Hymenoptera; family Encyrtidae; genus Copidosoma; species Copidosoma floridanum. The sequence continues at coordinate 23,667,695 of NW_028321878.1, read as the reverse complement.
CTTAGTCGAAAGCTCATGGTCTCACGTACGTACCATGGATAAACTATATTCGCGTATGGAATCACTATCCATATAATATTACACGTAAATGCGTATGAACTTGTTATTGTTAAAGCAGCCAAATCAAATGAATAAAAATGTTCTTTCTACGGAAAAATAGGTAAAATGAGCTTGATATTCAGCTGCATCATAATTTTATTGATTAATGGGCAAGCATGCAGCAAGTATTGCACGAATGCCACCACACGCTCTAGAGCAAGCTGCTACTTATCGAAGGATCACAGTAACGAAGTGGCCGGCCGAGTCAAAAAGCTGAATAGAGGGTACAAGGTGTGAGTTACAGAGGGTGAGATTTCAATGCCCACTTGACGGGGCTAAGTGTCGAGACAAAAGAATGCCCGCAAAACAGTGAGAAAGTAGGTGTGTATATATATGTAGTGCATGTAAGTATAATGGTGTGGCGCGTTGGTTTCATAGGCTTGCAGGCTAGGGGTCTGAAAACGAAGGCTAAGGCAAGGTGAAGCATCCACTGCTAGCCTACAGCTTGCACGTGTGCGGCATATACGCTTACAGAGATATCATGTGACGCTGCAGTGAACGACACTTGATCGGTAGCGCGGGTAGGTACCGTCCACGAGCAAAGAGTACACATCAGAAGAGACGACGAGAGAGAGAGAGAGAGAGAGAGAGAGAGAGAGAGAGAAAAGTCTTGTGTGTAGGCGGGCGAATGGGTGCCCGGGAATAAATAGATACTTACGGCAATGGCTCGGCTCGGCTTGGATGATCGAGTGCCCGTGGATCATTTAATTTAATTACCTCATGGGGGTTAATAGAAGAGATAAAAGTGGCCAGGCTGGTGCTGCTGCTGCTACCGCTAAATATATATATATATATTGTGGACGAGAGATGGCAGAGTAGTTGTTGCCACTGCCGCCGTATTATACAGATATACATCTAATATAATGCGCGTGCAGCTCAGCCAAGTCGCGCGCTCGGCACAATGGGTCGTCTTTCGAGAGAAAGGGGAACGATCGAGCAGGAGAGAGAGAGAGAGAGAGAGAGAGAGAGAGAGAAAGGGAAAGAGAAAAAGAGCGAGGACCCCACGACGAGGGGGAGAATCAGCCTCGGGGACCCGTTGGTTGCCGCAACCGCTGCTGCCGCGTGCTCAATCGCGATGGGAATCTTAAAAGTTGTCGTCTCGCTAAATTAAAATTCCATGGTAATTAATATACTTGAAAATCTCCAGGCTCGTCTCGCGGACGGCACTTCCTCTAATCTAACCGAAACTGGAGGGCTCGATTCTCGCTTCCGCGAGCAGGTGGTGCACGGATATTAATCCACGAAACATCGCAACTCACAGAAGCTTTGCGCTTCCTCTTGCCAGCTGGTGGCAGGTTGCCAATGGTGGCACTTGTATGATATATATCTATACACCTACGTGATCTTAACGTTCGTTCGACGGCATCATCATTAGCTGTCGTGGGCAATCATGTCACCCTACTCGCTTCCCATCAGCGTCTACGTTTTCCAAAACCTTGTGCATGGCCACGATATATTTTGTGATTTTGTATTCTTAATGCAGACTGCAGGCACTATAGTCTTGACTCTATAACTTGTATGATACATAAAGAAAAAAAACGTTGGTTTAGTCGTGCATCCTCATTTCGGGCAAGTCCATACACCAATCCTCAATCGCAACACTTTTTGGAATACCATAAAAAAAAAGGTATTAACTAATGTTACAACTGAAATACAAACTGTTGCATAAAGTCGTAGTCCCAGATGTACAGTTATGCAAAACCGTAGGAATATTAAATTTTAAGACAGCGGCTATAAATTAGTGGTAGGTAATACAGACACAGCAGCACATCGGCAATATGAGCAGGTTCGTCCAACGACAACGACGGCGATGACGCAGACTTAATTTCATAAACCACAACTGCTACCACTATTCAAGTGAAAACGCGGCCAGATTGTACGTGGCACTTCCACCCTGATATAGGTGCGGGACACTTCTGTCTCCATTCCCTTGGTCACAACTAACGTTTATTACCCTCTGCCGCTCGCTCTTTGTTTTTTGTTTTTTAAGCATCCCATTACTGCGCCAGTTATAGACTTTCGCAGATATGTGTAGCTACGAAATTTGATTGACAGTGCATTTTCTTTTTCTTACATTGGGCATTGTTTCTAACAGTTGGTGCAAAGAAAAAACAAACCAATAGACGTCGGGTGTTTGGTTACCCAAGTAGAAAGTTAAACTTTTATAAAATTATACGGCAGATAATATAATTGGTCGAATCTGCTGTAAGTGGTAAAAAATGCCTAGAAGAATTAAAAAAAAAAAAAGTTAGTAGGAAAAATTATTTTTCGTCATAGTTGTACTTCAAATACCATCTACAACAAATATCCAAAGCGATTCTTCTAAAAAGTTTTTGGATCAAAAGTTATGCGGTATTTTTTATAAGACAATTTTAGATAATTTTCGAAAAACATACCTCTACTTCTGATGCGTGTAGCTAAGTTGTTTGTATGGATAAAGTGTTCTAAGCCCAATAAAATCAAAGCTAAGATTCAATTCTATCGATTAAAAAAAAAATAGTTTTATTCTGTGCCTCCGTTCAAACGTTATAGCTGTTTAAAGAGGACCGACAAAAATCTCTAATAATGAGATTTCGTAGATTTTTACCAGAAAATCGTAATTTTAAAAAAACCACTGAAACTTTTGATTGCTGGCACAAAATTGAACAATTTTCTTTGTATTAATAGAACTTTGATTCAACATTCATTTGAGCATATTTTGGACCACCTAAAATAGTGTCCTCCTTCGCTAATAGTGTCAGAAGTGGAATCGATATTAATCGATGTATCTCGCAAAAAAAGGCTAAGTAGATCAAACACCAAGGCATACTTATGTCTTTTATTTTAGCCCAAAAATACTGAAAAAGTTTTGTGAAATTTCAATGCACGAAAGCTAGAAAAAGAGACACTTTTACCACTGAAGGGTAGGGAAGTGACATTTCGAGCTTTGGAGTACTTTTGCAGCTCGTAGAGTTAGCGCAAACGGTTTTTCCACTTACAAATCATCTGTCCCCAATAAACAGTACAGAAAAAATTTTTTTCCTTATCTGTACGAGTAACAGAGTGCTGGAGCCAGAGAAGGGATAGAAGTGACCAAAATTTTTCTACACACGAAAATTGAAAATTAAAATGTCTGTTAATTAAAGAGATTTAAATTTTCGACAGCTTTGGCTTGTGCATTTATCATGTAATAATGTGAGATTAAAAAAACGACTACTGGAAGGTGTTACGAAGTACAATAGTGTGGTTCTCAAAGTGATTTCCACTATATCCGACATTTTTGTTTAAATCGTGAGACATTTGAAATTGGGTTAAAACTCTTGCTTAGAGATTAAATATAAATGTAACATACAACTTCTATACTTGATGATGTATGTGCAAGGACATGGCAGAAAAGCTTACTTTTTTCTTAGTAGGTTCTTTTAGGTACAAAATTGGGATTGAGAAAGGGTACGGAGGTGATATTTTGACTATATTTTCTTATTTATCTCTTCGAGGAGTCAATGTATGAGCTTGAATATTTTTTCTAAGAAAGTTTAACTTTTTTAACACAACTTCACCCAATTTAACATTCAATTTTAGTTTTTTGTAATAGCATGAGCTCGGGACATGAAATTTGACCACTTACGGCAGAATCACGTAATTATCTTTATAAATACACCTTCTACGAAATTATATTGTGTACAAAGGAGGTATAACTGTATCGATGAAATGTGTATACCTACGTTAGTTGGGTGTGGTTAGAATAATTATTTTTATTATATAACTGAGCAATCATAAAAAATATATTGTGTATAGGTAAAAAAAAAGTTAAAATTAAAGCCATGACAAGACGTCACCCTCACACCTGTCATACACGCTTCATCACACATAGGTTTCTTTGATAGATATTGCCTAAACATTAAATGTACATTCAAAAAAGCATAAGAAATACACACAAAAAATTGCAGCTGGTTTAACTGTATCCATTTTTTTATGTTAATTTTACATGCAGTAACATTATGAAAGAATCACGAAAACGTTACATTTATATCTGAAAAAATCCCTCAATTTTCGTTGTATGAAAGACTATTTTCACATAAACCTCTTAAATTTTTTAATGGATCAACATGTTAGTGTTTTTATAATAAAGCAAGAGAGAAAGGTTTGAGTGTCAGAAAAAACTTGTATACAAGTACATTATTATGAGAAAAATAATTGCCAGCATTGCTGCCACCATAAAAATCAACAAATAGATTCATAGACCTTTACATGAATAAACCATCATCGAAAAATTATGAAAAAAATTGTAAAATGCTTTAAATTTTTGAAAACAAAAAAAACGTCGAAACAATTATGTTTTTAATGTAAAGTTATTAAATCAATCATAAATAAGCGAATTAATTTTAAATTGACTATTAAATGAATCACATATTGATATAGTTTGTAATTAACTAAGATAATCAATTAAAAGTAAATGAACAATTAACTTGAAAATAAGTTACGAACCATACCGTAAAAAGGAGTAATTAAGTTTCTTTATGGGGACTGTTTGTAGCATAGAGGGTAAGGTGCTTGAATTGAATGCAGGAATTTTAGAGTTCCAATCACCTGGAAAGTATTTTTTTTTCTTTTTTTTTTTTCCTAAAGAGAATGAGTTGAGCAGTAAGAAATAAAATTCAATACAATTCGAAACTTGTGCTGTAGTAAAAAATGAAAAAAAAATCCACTTTGGTCACAGATTTTCTCAAGGTCGCCAATCTGGAATCGTTGATTTACTCTGGTGCGTAACGCGCCTACAGAAGTACAACTTCGAAAATGGCCATAGCACATGCCGTAGAAGCAAAGCGGTGTTTATAATACATGTATAAAAGTTAACTACATGCAAATAATGGGCTAGCAAGATAGCGAGGCCACGAGCACCAGTTTCAGAAAGCAGGCTACAAGCTGCAACGTCAGTCCGCAGTGAGAGGGGAAGGAAGAGAGCAGAGAGGGAGAAAGCAGAAAAGCTCGATAGAGCGGCAATAAATTTTTATCTGCAATCTCGATTGCCCGCGCGAGCCCTCGCCCTACACCTACTACACGTACACATACACGTGCACACGGACGGGGCTTATTTATTAGTAGTAAAATGAGCGCAGAGCCTGGCCTTGAACGAAAAGGCACGCGAGCACATCACGCGGGTGTGAGTCTCATAGGCGTGCACGTCCTGCGTGTGTATATATTATACCTACATATATAAACAAAGGCTTTGTCGCCATGAATCGCGCATAAATTAAGAGTTGCAATTGACGCCTTGCGAGAGAGAACGTATGAGTAAGCAAGCGAGTGTGTGAATATATATATATATATATATATATATATATATATATATATAACGAATTCGAGGTATGCGACGGGCCAAGCCCGGCTCTCTCTTTCTCCCTCTGTAATATTCTCTTTCAGCGATCGTAGCGATGGGCGGCCCTTATAAGTATAGGTAAGCCGGTATACCCGGGCAACGAGTGCGACGACTCGGCATTGTATGCAGATGCCGAAAGCCTTGCTGGCAGTGACAATGCCGGAGGCTTTCTCGTCTCCTCGGGCTCTCCCGCTCGTCGTGGCCGCGTATTCGCGCCTCAGGGCACCACCCTCTTCGGGTTCTGGAGCGCTTTGCCGTTGCGGATGCGAGTGCCTCTCTATATAATACCCATGTCGCAGCCTCGGCGCATTAACATGCGTGCGGCCGTCGGGACACAATGCGCCCGCAGTCGATCATCGCGCGTCGTTGTCACTTTTTCTTGCTCGCATATAATATGGTATTTCACTCGTGTGCATAATGTGGACACGAGTATGTGTTTTACACTTGGCCGTCACGTCGCCACTTGCCGGTTTCAATGACAGACACACACACACATACACAGAGAAAGAGAGAGAGAGAGAGAGAGAGAGAGAAACTGTGGACATGCGATCACCGCATCGCTCCTTATACACATCCAAAAGTGCCGATTTGTCATTGCACGTTTATTCGGGCTCCATCTTTCACATTTGACGCATTGTTATGAATTGCTTTGGTGAATAATATGCTGACGATCCTCCATCGCTATTATCATTATCAACATTTATTCTTATTGTTACTATCATTGTATGGCTATGTTATAGCTGGGCCGTTATATTTTTTAGCCCAATGATTTGACGGTGCGCCAAATTCATGCTGCAAAGTACAAAAAGTTTGTTTAACTTTTATCCATTATATTCAAGATAAAAGGAAATAGAAAAATAAACCGTTCATTACTTTTTAGTGTTGGTACTACTATCTACATAGATTGTTGAGGTTGAAAATATACCGTATTAAAAGCAAAAAAAATATTAATAAATAAATACAAGAACAACAAGCTATCACTTTCTTGAAAAACTACTTGTTGAGTAGCTATCTCATTGCTTTAGCTCAATGGCTTACAAGTCACTTGTTCTAAATTACATACAATCAATTTGGACATGGACATTATTGAATTGCCTTTTTGCTATAATTGTACAATGAAAGCTGTACTGTAACTTATAAGTTTAAAGGACAGAGATGTCAAGATTTTTCAATTTATTGACTTATTGATAAGAGGTGTCTTACAATAACTGAGAAAAAAAAATTGTAGACTTGTACATCAATAGAAAGTAATAACTAGTCAACAATGCCTCCATAACAATATAAAATGAATGTTTGTGTATGTATAAACTGCATTTGGAATAACAATGTGACTTTTGTTTCGTGATACAAAAAGCCGACCCACCCCAGAATTAGTCTATGTGCGTTGGTCTATCCAGCCAAGTCCAGTGCACGAGAGGCTGGTTCACCACTCGCGCTCTTTAAATTAACTTGTCACCAAATCGGTAACTGAGATCAAGCCTCGCGAACGGAGGGGGACACAAGTAGTGACAAGCAGAAGAAGGGAATAAAAAAAGGCGGATGGACTCGTGCGAGTCCGGTACGTTGCATTGAATATTGCGCGCATACATCATTCGAGCCTACATGCCATTGCAGAGGCGCGCGTGGAACGTAGGACGGATCTCCACTGGCCTGTCACCCCCCATGATACACACCAAGTACATCACTAACATTCCAAAGTTTCGCGTGTATCCATGTGCGAGAGGGACTCTCTCTCTGGCTGGCTATTTTTCGAAAACATCACCCTCGTCAAAATCATCCCCAGAAGGCAGATCTACCACGAAAAGCTTGCTCAAAGCAAAAGCGGGACCCCCTCCCCGTCGCCCCGTTATCATATCAGTCGAGAAAATTTTTTAGCAGCAGCAGCATTGGTTCTGCTTTCTTTTCCTCCCAACCCTGGTGCGCTCCGATGCTCACCGGTACGAGTCAGCCAGCGCTCACACTACTTCCCTGCTCAATACAGTAGTGTGAGTATGTACAGGGCTGTACAGCAGCAGCATCACAGCGGAAGCCGGTCGATAATGTAACTCTGCCGGGGGTTGTTTGGTAGACGTGGCGCGCACCTATACACACACACACACACACACACACACACACACACATAAAAGCAACCACACATACAGAGATACCCATAGCTGTAGAGTGGTGTAGAGGCGCGCCCACCTACTTACCAACACACGAGCTGGCTGGCGCGTCTCTGGCGCGGGAGCGCGCGCGGATAGATTGGGAGCAGGACGAGGGCGATGCTGCTACGAGGGAGACGGCAGATGGGAGGAGATGTGCGCGCCGCGCGCTGCCGGAGGACGACGGCGACGGAGAGCGAGAGGTGGATTGGTAAACCGGTCACGTACTGCTCGGCGATGAATGGACCCGCCGAGTCAAGCCCGGCTGCTGCTGGCACGCACGCGAGAGAAAGAGAGATGAGAGAGGGAGAGAGTGAGCGCTGTCGGGAATTGGCTACCGGGCACACACAACCATACATATATATATATACCGCCAGCGACGCGGCGTCGACCTTTACCCCAACTCGTCGTCGGCCTACAGCCAGCTAGCTCGCTTACTCATGTAATTTTCTTCGTGCGTTCGTGCCGAAGATCCCACTTTTGTCGCCCTTCCCTTTTGGAAAAAAAATTCGACCCACCCCCCCCCCCCTACCCTCCTGCCCACTGTGTTGCCGTATTTGTGGTGCGCACGTACGGTGGGTTCTGCGAGACTAGCTATCGGTTCAGGAAAAATAACCGCTGCACCCCACATAGGTACACACTTTTGCTTTTGAAGTTAAAAGAGAGTCTTGCTCGCCAAAGGAGTGCTTAAATGGTAGTACAAGATAGAGTCGACGGAGGAAAAAGGGAAACGAAACAAAACAAAACAAGAAGAAAAAAAGAAAACGAAAAAAAAAAAGAAAAAAGAGGAAAGGAAGAATGAGAAAAAACGCGAGCGGGCCGGATAATGCATTTATTGGGATGACTGGTGTGCCAAAATAGTATAGAGGCATTATATGTACACTGGCCGTAGGTGGGAGTGCAACGGGGCGCTTGGGGGCTCGAGGTTCTTCGACGGCTTCACTCGAAGATAAATTGGGTCTTTAGAGCTGGCACGAGTTTAAGGGAGTGCGAAATCGTAGTACATAGATCACAGCCGCGAAGCTTGTCGTTGACAGAGTTCTTGTCACCCCCTGTATATAAGTGGAGCATCGCCGCAGGCAGAATTAACCTCTCTCTCTCTCTCTCTCTCTCTCTCTCTCTCTCTCTCTCTCTCTCTGGCTCTGTGATCTGAGTACAGTCCTGTGGAAGGCGGGAGAGCGAGAGCTCGTCTCGCGCGTCTGCCTGCCTTGGCTGTTGCTGCTGCTCGTAACCCAAAACTTCCGCGCGGTGACGGCGGCGTACCCCTTTATGCAATCTAAAGCCAAGCCTCTGATCTGCCATAAAGTCATTTCATAACCCGGCCTCGGATAGGGCACGGGGGAGAGAACGAGGGGTCATCTACCTCAGCTAGCTAGTCTCTCTCCCCCAACTCTCTCTCTCTCTCTCTCCTTCACTATCTGTGGGCAAATCCCAAGTTATGCCACCCCTGCTACGTCCCTCGCGACGCCTGTACCGTAGTACGTATATACCCAGCGCGCGTCGCCCGTTCCCCATGCACCCGACGTGCACACGCGCACGACACCCTTTTATCGCCTTCTGTGTACTCCGTACGGGGATGCGGGACGATCTACGTCTATTTTTTTTGACTCTCACACACGCCCTTTTTGTCTATGCGCGAATCCATGTGCTAAGCCCTCTGTGACCGTTCGTAAATACGTTGATATATCTTCCAAATCTCCCCCCCCCCCTTCCATTTTCTCTTTCACGCCCCCTACCAACTGTCTTTCTTAGATTTTTTGATTTTTTCTTTCCCCCCCCCCCTTCTAATATTTTTTTTCTCTGTTTCTTCACGGTGCGTGCGTGAATATCGTATACATGCCCCACATTTAAGCCGAATGAGCATCAATTTACTTGTTTTCAAAATTCAAATCGAAAAATTCGAGATTAAACAGTCAACATCAATCAAGGACGCATCTTGTCCAAGTACACCCGAGAGGATTCGATTTTTTGCGTACGTGTTTCTTTGCGTGACATCCAGATTGTGTTGTGATGGGATACAAGCAGGCATCAACTAAATCACGTTTAAATGGTTATGGACATTTGGAAAAAATCAACTCGTCTTGGGTATACTTGTAGGTAGAGCTGATTAAAACGCAAATACTCATTAAAACTTGAAAGTAACATAGAGATTCGAGGATGGGAGAGAGTGAGGGCGAAAGGCCGTCTCAAAATTACGGAGACGACAAAGGTTCAAGAAATCGCAGAAAACAGCGAGCCGGAGTAAGAGCGCGAAAGAGCAAAAGGTGGTGACATTTGCACTTGACTTAAGAAATTAAGCATAAATCAAACTTCTGGAAGACGGAAAAAGCGGAACCCTTTCTTTCCTTCCGTCTGTCTTTCTTTCTTTCTTTCTTTCTTCATTCTTTTTCTTAATTAAACGGCGAACAGGACAGAGTTTCTTGCAGTCAGTAAACTTTCTTTATAACGCTCCCCGAATGTATTATTAGGCCCTCGCAGTACCCCGTCTATTCGTACTTCCTTCGGCTTAACAAAGTTTATTTTACGTAATAAACGAAATAGGTAGCGATCTGTATCGCCCGTCAGTGACAACTCAAGACTTGGATCACTACTTAAAAACCCAATACAATCACGCTCCTTCGCAACGTTTTAATGAGATTATATACACGTACGTGAGCACAAATCCAATTTCCGTGATGGAGATCAAGCGTACCTGCATGCAACCTCAGAGTTGAACGCGCCAAGTAATAGAATTAATAACACGGAGGACGACTCGTTCAACGTGTGAAGGCGGAAAGACTCGAGGGGAGGAAGAAGAGCAAAAGGACGAGGAAGATAAAAAGAGCGGAAAATTATTAATTAGCTACAAGATAAAATGGTGCTTGTCCTTGTTCGCTGCTTGTCACAAGACCCCCTGGGTACGAGTATGTACGTCGCCAGATATGAAGTCGCGCGACGCCTATCGGCGCGCATGTTGTACACACACAGGCCCATCTCTTGGCCAAGTAGGTATGTAGGTGAGTGCGCTCTAGCGTGAGTAAACGTGCACTGAATATGCGCGAAAAAAGTGGAGGGGCAGAAAATCGTGGAAACAAGACTTTTCAGGACAAAGACGGCTTAAATATCGTGCGATCATGATCAAACCAGAGTCAAGCTATCGTGACTTTTTTGTACTTCCTGAGCAAAGAGACTTACCCCATAAATATGTAGGTATATTATACGGTGTGCCTTTTTCAATAATCAAACATATCAAAGTATAATCTTTTTTGTGAAAGTCTTTAACTAAAGCTGTACATGCACAGTTCAAATCGTTACGAGGATCGGGATAATGAGCGGGTAATAATTAATAAACAAGCTTTTGTATTGAAATTGACTACGTGGGAACTTTTATTTACAAGAGCAATGGCTTGTGCACTGGAAGAGGAGTGCTATATTCGGCGTTTGTGAGCTGACTGACCGAGTTGTATAGAATACTAGGTTCGAAGAGCACGGGATAATCTTAGTTTTCGGAGATAACATTAGAGATAGAGAGAGAGAGAAAAAGAGAATCAGGGGTGGCAAAGATAATCCCTGTATTGTACACAGAGAAACTTTTGTTTTGATTTGAGTATAAGTCTATAGCTGATAAGAAAATATAAGCCTATGAGAAAAGTAAATCTAAATAAAGTAACTGTTTTTTTTAGGTACTCCATCTTCCTTGCGTACCACAAAGAATAATAGTTATAGTTTCATCACATTATTTAGTAAATTTAGAACTGAACAGCATCATCATTGCTTTACCTGCAATCTACAGAGTCAATAGTAAAATGTTAACCGTAAGACGAAAAAAAAAAAAAAAAAGAAAAAAAAAAAAAGAAGCACAACTGTGGTCCAGATGTAAAATTCCTTGGCTTCCCTCTGACCTGCAGATCTACATGTACTTACAGCACCGTTCATGGAGGCTATTGCCAAAAGTTTCGCTCCACTGGAACACCGCTTCGTTACGGTACTTACAAGAGGAATGATCATCCATCTTCAGCGCTGCTTCTCCTTTTACGACACGTTTTGCGAGTGAATTCAATACATGTATATGGGAATTGAAAATGTGGGGTAGGGTGCCATAGGGTAGGGGGTGGGGAAAGCCAGAGAAAGGGATCGATTAGCGGCGAGAACGGTGGTGCGCGCTCGGTGGGCCAAACGAGACGGAAAAAAGGTCCAGGGCTCCTCCTCGTCCCATCCGCGCGGGCGATGAGGTCGGGGGATCAGCGTGGCAGACTTATCGACAGCCGCGCAAAAGCCGCAAGCTGGAATAAAGTACAGAAAAGAACCGGGTGTGTGTACATGTGTGCATATACGGAGATATATATGTATATGTATACAAAAAGGGGAAAAGGGGGCTGAAACGAGGGAAGGATAAAGAGTGGTGATAAATGCGCGGAGCGGTCATATTTCGTGGCGCACGCCGGTCTTGTGGGTATCGGTCGCCACACAGTGCAAGGTGTAGGTATACGCCATGTAACCTGCAAGAGGCCGAGCGCTCCCTCCTCTGACCCCCCCGCCTGTTTCCTATACGCAATGTTGATGTGGTATCATGTAGTGTTTCGCAACTTTTCTTTTTTTTTCTTTATTTTTTTTTTCCTTCCTCCTCTTTCCTCTTTGGCCTTTCTCTGGTGCACACGTATGGGTACGTATGTATAAGCGCAAGCACAGCCATCGCACGTACACATATCATTGCAGGCTCGCGCCGTGGTCCACAAGGGCTTAACAAGTGACCACCCGTACACCTCCAATAATGTAAAAAGAAGAAGAATAAGAGGAAGAAGTAACAAGCAGCTTGACAAAGTTTATTGCTGCAAATGGCGAAATTTGTACCTTGCTAACGATCAACAGGGGTTTTTGCTCCATGTCTTTCCGTGCCGCTTTCTAACCCACGGACTTACTTTCCCTCCTTGCCCTCCCTTATGTTTCTGACAATACGTTTTTTTTTTCTTTTTTTTTTTTTCTTACTTAATGCAAGTTTCATCGTTTTATGTACTGAATCAAACAAGATGTATTTGGGCAAGACCTATTTTCAAGCAGTGACTGAAAACTTGAAGCAAAATCACATGTATTCTGCGGACCATTCAAGTGGGACGACAGCCGTTGGAAGCTCGTTATGACCCCCTCCGCGTTGTACTGGAGGGAAGTCATTGTGCTTGGTTTAAATTGAAATAATACTTGCTTAGTCTGTAGTGAGATAATTTTTTATTGCAAAAAGCTGTTGTTTACCTAGTTACGTACAGTGAAACGGACAATGTCACCTTAAACTCCACTTAATGTCGTTGGCTCAATACAAGAAAGAAACTCTCTGAATAGGCAAAGAGGTTTCATCTCAAAATTATCTTCTTGTTTCTCCGTAGTTTGCGGCAAATATTGCACTGTAAACCGACATCTCTTGAAAAATAGTCAGATTAGCGAATCCATTTTTTCGTTGGTTAATTGATTAAAACCGACCAAACCATTGATTTATTTAGCGCATTTAATAAAAAAGTAAATTCCGTTGAAATGTCAAAGTATGCGACTAAAATAGAATAACAGGCGGGTTATACTTGAGCCCATCGGATAAGACAGGATGATAGTCTTGTACTTGAACCAATATATGCTGAGATAGTATGACTCTTACAATTTGAGCCGTCAATAGATGAGATCAAGTCACGCGGGAGCGCTACGAGGCAAGTTTAAGAAAGCTGACGAAGCCTGGGCGACTGCGATACTATTTACTTGCTATTCGCATACTTGAGTTTTCAAATATCGAAAAATAGTTATTTTTCTCGATGTGGCTCATGTATTTTGGTTTCATGCAGCCTCTTTAATCCTATTCTATAGCTTTACCGACACAACATATGGGCCGGAAACTCGTTAGAATAACAAAAACAAGACATGTGTAGCTCAAAATGCTCAAAACAGGATTTTTTTACGCTCAGTATTCGTGAAATGGTCTTATCGTTAAATTAGCTGCTAGTCTGATAGTTGATGTGTGGGCATATTCTTGAAAAGAAGTAAGTAGTGTTGCCAACAGCGTATGATGTTGGTGATTGGTATATTGACTGAGATCGTTCTCTCTAATTACATATACTCTACACACAAGAAAAGAAAACGTTTTGTGTCTGCTACAGTTGTTTTGCTTTTGTTGTTTGAGGTTAATGTAGTTATAGGTACCATAGGATTAGTAAATGAGATGATTTCATGACAAATGTATATGCAATAAAATAAATGTATAACAATATATACAGCTGACAGTAATTCGAATTGTACAGCTGCAGCCAAAGAATACGTAAGATATTTCATTGCAAAATGCGAGCTTTTTAAAAAAAAAGTAAATGACGTACATTGCAATTTAGAAAGAATTTCTGAAGGAAAGAATCCGTTTATTATCCTACTGTAAAGAAGAGTGTGCATATAGAAGATCCTGTTGTAGTCCACATGACAAAAAATGAGATATAGACATTTCTCCAAAAAGTGTAAAAAATATGGCTGATAACAACAGTACACTGTTATGTTTTGTTAATAGATAATAAAACCCAAGATAAAAAGAATTATTCAATAAATATTTTTTTCATTTTTTATGTTAATAACTTATCAATCGCAATTAAGAATTAATTTTTTGAATTTTCAAACTAATTTCGAATCTCTTTTACCCACCTAAATACTCATCGATAAATGAAAATCTATGAAACTGATTGATGTGATCCTACCGTCCTGATAATGGTACTAACATGAGAGTGTACCTTACAAACTTAGAAAGAAGTTAATAAAAATTAATATCACAGTATTCAGGCGTGAGTATACACAACCAATTGCATAATATAAATCGATGCTTGAATCAAAAATAGTGGTGAATCTCATTAAATGCACAATATTTTATTTCAGAGTATGCATCTATTGAGATGGAAGCTAAAAAGAGTAAGTTAAGGTAGTTGCAGGAGGAGTTTAAATAGTTATTGCCACATCAGCGAGTCTTAACTTAAACGTGGATTCGACTTAGTATAAGATGAAAATTTTTATTTTATATGTGTATCTTGTTTAGTTCTCTGTGTGCGGTAATCTAAAACAGCGCCATCTGCATGGCAAAAAGGAGGCAAATTGGCAAATCGCCTCCTTCTTATTGTGTAGATGGCGCTGTTTCAGATTACTGCCCACGTAGCGAATGAGGCTCTTTTACCGTCAAGCTTGAATCAGATGGCGCCAGGGCACGTCGCGGCTGTCATGGCCGTCGCACTTACACACCGTCAAATTTACAGTTGTGTATTGTGTTCGTGAGCCTATCTGTGTAATGAGCAAAGCAGAAGACATAACCTTTGTAAATGATTGCTGTTGTTTGCAGACAATTTTTGTTTGCATTTACGTTTAAAGATAGTAGGAAAAATGAAGTGCAGTGTAATATCATGCGATAAGAAAGTGAAATTTAAATTTCCTTCTGAAAGTGTGAAAAAAAAGTGGCTTGAAGCAATTGGGAGACCAATCATTAGTAAACAAATACTTAAATAGCCTTGTAAATATAATCTGAAATGTACACTTACCTGTCCACGAGTTCTGCTTTTCTTCCACTGACTCTTGCTCCTTTCCCTTTTAAAAGCTTTTTCAATTCTGAAACTTTCAAGCTCCCATAATATTCTTTCTTGTCTTCCTTATTCATTTCAAAATTTCAAATATTGCGCTTTACCACTACACTTTAATTTCCTATGTACATACAATACTGAAAAGTAATGTTGTGTGAGTGAGACGGCCATGACAGCCGCGACGTGCCCTGGCGCCATCTGATTCAAGCTTGACGGTAAAAGAGCCTCATAGTCGCGTGTTAGATATAAGTTTAATGCACAAATTAAGAAAACTTTGCTTTATATCAAATCCGATATTCAATCTATATTTAAGGGACCGTTACGGTAGCACAGTGGTTTAGACTTCGATTTTTATAGCTCAGGGAGCTTGGTTACGCCTCTAATTACTCATGAGCGTATTTCAACTGTGGTCCGATAGTTTTGAAGCCATGTAAAATAATGTCCCGAAGCAACTCGTTATAGCGAGACTATATATAACGAAAAGTCTTCGGATATCCACGAATTATAACGTTTTTAAATTTTCATGTAGATTGGTGGCATGTATTACTTTTATACTTCATTTGTATCTGTAACTTGTAGATACACAAATTACGATTGTTCAAAGACTTAAATATAAAAATTAAGGCCGGTGTACAAGGCACAGAGATCATCGTATCGATATAACATGGAGAAGCAATGTATAAATTTTCTGAATTTTTCATGAAATCTTTACGATGGTGATTATAAAGTGGATACATGGTCAATACAAATAGTCAATCTCTTCTGTTAGATGACCACATGAACAACTGGAGCTGTGGATTACATGAATACGATCAAGCGAGTCTGCTTAACTATAATGATTAGCTCTTATTCTATTAATTGTCGTGATAAAAGATGTAGGTAGCTTACTTTTAGCGTACCACGAATTTTTGCAGTTCATTTATATTAAAACAGTTGACATAGCACGTGCTCTTGGTTTGGCCTACGTTTTTAATAAAAATATCTCAGTTATTTAACCTTTTTCTTTTAAAAATTTTCTCGAGATCAGTCAACGGAACTTCACATATTTAATACTCATCTGCAAAGGTTGCCAGTTTGGTCAGTTTATTCGCTGTTTCATTTCCACTAATTCTCTTGTGTGTCGGAATTAAAAAAAAAAGACTGTATTGACAATGGTATTCGTTGCAAATAATTTATTAAGTTTATCTTTCATCTAGGTAATGTACGGATTTGTTTTGAGACCAACAGTGACCGAGTCAAATTTTGTACAGCACCCAGGAAATCAGTGAAGGCCGAGCTTAGGTTTCTATCTACAATAATGTCTGAGACATCGCAAATTGCTGCACGTTCAGCAGTATATATAAACCCACTTTTGGTACAGCTCGTTAACTTTGTAATATTAAGTTCTTGTATTAGTTATGTGAAAACATAACTTTAGTTTTCAATGTTTTTGGTGTACCCTTATAAAATAAGTAAAAAAACTTTTGGGGAAAATTATATTACGCTTGGTACAGAATTCCACCAATGCATAAATAATTTTCCATAGTTATGTATGTACATAACCTCTAAATATTCAAAACCAGTAAAAAGTAGGGACCTGGGTACCCAAGTTTGAAGTTATACTTCTATAAAATTTAATGGCAGACAATGTATAAATATTAACATACCTTCTATATAACGATATTGTGTACGACGATGGGGAAATTATCATTGGAATGAGTAGATTTACCTTAATTAGGTGGGGTTGAATAAAAATCTTAATATTTAATAAATGAACAATTACAAACAATAAATAACGTAGATAAGTAAAGTTGAAACTGAAGACATGGCACGACTCGCTGACACGCTGTCATTCGATCTTTTGATTATTTCGAAACAGCGTAGGTTTAACATAGTTTTTTTGTTAGATATTAATCAAACATCAAACGTATGTTTGGAATGCCATAAAAAATATACACAACGATTGCAGATCTTTTAACTGCACCCTTTTTTTATATGTTCAATTTAAAAAATTGCATTTTCACATGTAACTTTACGGAAGTCACATAAAATTATAATTATATGATGTAAAGAAATCTCGCAATTTTTTCGTTTAAAATCTTACTGTTAGATAAATCTAATGAATGAATGATAAATAAATAAATATTTATTAGTACTTAAGAAAGCTGCTCTGCTGAAAATACTAATTTTTGGGTTTTTAAAAAAGCATTGAACTAAAAAAATAGTGTATTAAATGAACATTTTATTAACTAATTTAATTTATAATCAGAACACAATGAATTAATACACTGTAAATGAATACTTACTTTAAAAATAAGTGACAAACCATACCATAACAAGAAGTAATCAAGATTTTTTATATCAGGACCGCTTATATCAGAGAGGGTAAGGAACTACTCGTGAGCAGATCATGGGTTCAAGTCTTGAGAAAAGTGTTGGTGTGTTTTTTTTTTTTTTTTTTTTTTCGAAGTAATAAGAAATAAGATTCAATAAAATTGAAAAAGTATGCTCTAGTGACATAGTAAGGTGGGAACCAGCGTGGGGCGGTATGACGAGGGAAGTATAGGGCAAAGAGGGAGGAATATGCAAAATCCACTTCGGTTGCACAATTTCTCAAAGTCACCAATTTAAAATCTTTGATTTACTCTGTAGCTCAGAGCCCGCCTATAATAAGTATACCTTTCAAAATTCTTCACATTTTTAAACGGAAGCAAGATAGTCTAAAAATAACAATATTTACGAGTTTTTTTACAAGGAAATAATATTGCAATGCACAAATAGAGATGTGATGAGTTGTGTAAAAACATAACCTTAATTTTTAGTGTCTTGGATATTTCTTTATGAAATCTAAATGAAAAATAATAGGAAAAATTATAGCATACTTTCAAAATTATTACGAATGTGTATTATCTTTTGTTCATTTGCTTGAATATTATCCTGAAAGTTATTTGAAAAACAAAAAAATCTGGCAGATAGCTAGATAGATAGACTAAAAATCACAATTTCCACTTTGTGCACGCGTATAAAACAATATTTCGAAGAAATTAAACGTATTAAATACCTTGTACCCAAAAATGATGTAGTTTTATTTTTTTAGACCTATGGTACGTAGGTAGAAAATCGTTGACATTTTACTACTTATTGGTTTAACATGGCATCTTATGAAAGACGGCTGTTTATTTCGTATTTCATAACACTGGCTTACAAGATATTTTTATAAGTCTATGAAAAAGACGCTAAAAACATAATTTATTTTGATCACCTCAAAACGTTTATTAGATGCCTATAAAATCTTTAATTAGCGATTGAATACGCAAAATTAAGAGCTTAGGCACAGTTATTATATTTATACTTTAAATGAACGTAGATATACAAACACGATGCCATTGAGATAAAATTATCAGTTGATTAGTGCGGTAACAACAGTACTACCTTTAATAAGCCATTTTATTTCCAAAAATTATTATGTCAGTACACTAAGCACAATACTAGACCTTTATAACTACAGTATGAGTACTATACATGCTCGGGAACACACGTAAAAGAACATGTTAATAAACTTTCGTAACTTTTAACCCCTTACATTTTTATTCGCAAACTCTCGTTCTCTTTGTTAATTGGTGCAATTTCAATTATTTCAGTTCTCATTTCTGCGGTGTGTTACATGTGATGCACCACGTTTTTTGTTAAGTACATTTTTGTGAAAAAAAAAAAATGTCGTTAGTGCAATCACTTTAATATACAATATACGAAGAGGTAGAAGAAATTGTTAACTGCGATCAAACAACGTAAGCATATTGGAGGTTATAACTAATCATCAAGCACACTGCAAGTCTACAGTTTTCTCTCACCATGGGCTCTGCTGTCATTTTTTTCCACCCCCTTCAACGGCTTGCACACAGCGAATAGTCTGTTAATATTGGAATTGGAACTCTCTTAATCCGCAACCTCGTGGACAATAAGTATAAAGTTGCGAGGGGAAGCTCTCATCAAGTGCGCAAGTTACTTGGGTAATTGTTGTATAAAAGTATTCGGTTTTGACAAAGTAAATATAAAATTTTATTAAGCAATAGAATGTATACTTTAATTAAAATTTATTCAGTGTAATTTTTTTTAAAAGTATTTTTGGGACAATTTTTTTATTCGTTTTTTTTCTAATAAGCCTTTTTTTAACTATAAGACATTTTTGAACGGTTCTCAAAAAGTTTTCCTTTATTTACACAGTAGTTTTAATACAAATAAATTACTGACCTTGTAAGAGCCTACGTTCAATTGTAAAATGAGATGAATTTTTGTTTTAACACATTGGGGAAAAAATATTGAAAAATTGTGTATTCTCATAAAATATTCTTAAAAGTAATGTAATTGTGTTTTAACGTTATTGAACATTTCTTATCTTTTTTCAGAACCTGCTTAATACGTCCTTCTTACTTGGTAAATAGACAGTACACTCTAAACACGTAAATGTATCTTTTAACACCTGGGAAATCATGAAATATTATATTTTGATTACATAAATATGGGCCTACTTGTACAACTCTTGACACAGCAAAAAATGTGAGCTTTTCTGAGCAACCGTACATACATTTTTTTTAGTTAATGACGTATATTTAGAGTCACTTTCATTCAACCGTCCGACATAAATACTACTTCAATTTGCAATGTAATAGTAAGATAGTTATGATACCATAGTGTTATTTACACCATTTTCGTTTTGTAGGAGTCTATCTTTCAGTTAATGAAATCAACCTGTAACGTTGCGCTGATGATCAAGTTACAATCCCAATAGTCACGAAAGAATTATTAATACTACAAATGAGTATTTGGCGTGGAAAACGTACTGCTAGCGCTGGCTGATGGCCACTATCTGAACTTGAGCTTGTCCTACACCTCTCATTTAACGTAAGCGTGCATATTGTGGCGAAGATTATAAAGAAATGAGTTTTTTGGCTCTTTTATAGTTTTATTAACTTACGTAAGCAAAGGAACGCTTTTTTTTAGAAAAAAAAGTTTTTTTGAACTGTACGATGTGATATTCGGCATTATAGTAATAAAATGTTAAAATACATTTGTAAATAACAATAATAACATTAATAATAATTTAGATCCCATAAAGCATGTTTCACCTGACTCTTAATGACAAAGATGGTAAAAACTACGAGACAATGTGACATTCGTACTTACGATGCATGTAATTGTAGATCTGGCAAAGTCATATTTTTTATTTAAAAAATTAGGATACCATTTTATTTAAAAAAGAATCATAGTTTTATTAATTAAATGCATTTTATATTTTATGTGTTATATTTGAAATAAAATATCGATTATGTAAAATCGTAGCTACAAGTATTTGTAATAACTGTAACAAATTTGCAAGGTATTTTTATTTGAATGTTTTAAATTTACGAAACAAAAGTTTAAAATCCAAATACTTAATTTTAAATACTGTGTTTAAAATGAAGTATATTTTAAATACTAAAAATTTTAAGTACAATTATGTTTGGTCAATGTATTTCAAATAATTTATTCAAAATACAAACGTATTTGATAAAAATGTTTTAAGTAATTTTATCAAACACAAATGTTTTTTGAATAATTTACTCATGTGCAATAGCAGTTTTAATTTTGTCTTCAAGTACTTGATTAAATGCCATTCTATTTAAATATTATATTTCAAATACTTCATTCAATACATTGTATATGATTAAGGCAGTTTAGGTACTATATAATTAATTACAAATGCAATTTACGTATCAACGTGTTTGAACTAAAAACTAGAGGGCACGATGAACAGGGGCACGAAAACGGAGTGCACAAGACAGAACCATGAGAGTGAGAAAAAGGTCTCTCTCATGCACTTGTCTCTTTCTTCCTCTGTCTCGCACATTTGTGGACTCCGTAGATGAGTTCTGCTCTGTCAAATACTTACCACCTCTGGGTACTTATATGTTCAATCTGTGTATTTAATTGGCATCGATTGATTGGTTGCCAGTATTTTTTCCGTTTAAAAAAGACAACCACCTTCAAAAATCTATATCTTAACATTATCATTATCATTAACATTAACATTAATCTATATCTTAGCTTTACATTTAAGAGTTCTAAGCGGATACCCCCTCTGAGCCATATTGATCGTAAAAAAAGGGTTCACTCGATAACAGAATTAATGTCAATTAGTACATTGATAATACTTTAAACAGAGATTAATCAGTGTACGAAAAACCTTCGATCCAAATTCCAAGTCCTTTTATGATTTATGAAGTGAGATATTAATAATTTTATTATTGAACTTTTAACGTACAGTTTTATGAGAATCAGTACTGTTCTGATACATGAGCTGCAATATCTGGATAATCGACATCAATATTTGATTTGAAATTTTTTAGAAAATAGCTAAAAACTTGGTGATTACGTAGCTATAGTCATATCTTCACTCATGGATTATGGAATGAGCAATAAATTAGTGAATAAAATAATTCTCCTTCGACAGCTACCGTTAGTACGTCGCGTTATGTCTGTATATTATATAGTCATGCAGGTTACAATACTGCTGATCTTATGCGTCAAAAAGGTTAGGTACGAGTGAGCTTTCTTAAGTGTCACGACAAAATCTTCTCTAGATACAGGAACGGTTTGAAACAAAGTTGTTATTACTAGACGAAAAAAATATTGTATGGACTTCCAGCGAGCTGATCGATCGATGACAGTTGAATACACATCAGATATGGGCGCATGTTTCAAGTGTACGAACGTTTACGTTAAAATTTGATTTTTGTTATCAGTTGATCCAACTCCAAATAGAGAGAAAAGTTGTACGTGTTTGCCAACGATATAATATAAGCGTTGCTTACACAGATACACTGCAACATTGCTGTACGGGTAGTCCAGCTATTTCGGATGGTCAGAAAAATTAATGCACCCCGGTTACTCGTGTGCATGTAATTTTCGTCAGCTTGGTGCGTACCCATGTATTTATATGTAGGCTCCAGTAATGTAGGGCTGCATTCAAGGTCGCACAGAGCACACGGGATGACTTGAGCTAGAAAAAGGAAAAAGCAAGAAAGAAGATGGAGAAACAAGTGGTCCAGCCAACAACCAGGAAACTGTAATTTCGCAAAGTGGATCTTGTGTATAGAAGCTATGCTGCTCTCCACCCTGCTCTGTGTGCCTATGGGCATCTTCGCGTCCCCCGATTCATATAATATTCCGAGGTGATATATACCCCAAAGTAAGTCGAATCTCCGCATCGTATCACGTAAGGCTTGTGCATACAGCTTGCCCCTGTAGCTCCTCTCTTAACTCTCTCTTTCTTACATGTATACTATACAGGCATGTAGTCTTGTGTATTCACGAAGCGCTGCAGTGGAGTGCAGCACACGGCAGAGCCGCAGCCACTCCAAAAAAGACACACTCTAATTAGGCCCTAAGTGAGAAATTGAGCCTTCTGGCAATTTTAAGGAAGCTGAACACTGCCCTGATTAATATCATTATACCTCGTGCACCGTCTGAGCTGCTTCTCCGTCACCCCCCTTTCTCCACCCCCCCCCTTCCCCAACCTTTTTTCAGCCATGGCCAGCTTCTTGCACGTACGCCACTTTTGCATCGTCCACATATATAGGTACCTCCGTCCTACCGACCACCGACTCATATATTGTTGATGGTGTATAATGGTAGTATGGGACTTGCGCCCGTAATAGAAGGGTTGCTCCTGATCCCCCTCGACCCACCGTTGCATATTTTCGGCACCGCTCCGCTTTCATCGTCTTCTTCTTATTCTCATACCTTGCCTACACCTGCAACACTGTCTGCATTTTTTCTCTGCCTCTGCTTCATTTGTCGGGTTAGATACTTATACTATACTACCACCACTACTGTATGCTTATCGCCTTTATCTGCTGTGGGTGCTCACGAATACTTTGATTGGGGATAACTTTTTTCCGTCAGTACATGTAGACTTGCTCTCACACACCTGGAAAGAAGAAAAACTTACACACACATGGAAGGTTATTATACAAATAATAATTTTTAATGCAAAAAAATGCGCAAGATAATGAAAATAGATCGTTAAATGTAATACAGCTTTACTAAACAAATGATGTAAGTTTTTTTATACTTCCAATCGTTGTGCACATGCACGGGTATCTTTTTTGAAAAGACATTTTTTATTCCTTGTGAAAGTTATATGTGTCATGATATAAGGACGAACCACATTTTTCTAAACATTAAATAAAGTGAAGTTGATTATCTATCTTTTTCCGTTATCTTTAACTCACTTGTGAACAATTACTGAACAAAGACTATTTTTAAAGTAAATCCACTACGATAAGTACAACCTTAAATTGGGTACGAGATGATGTAAATTTAAAAAATTTAGACACAGCACCTCAAATAAACGCATGCCTATGTAAGCATTTTATGTAAATAATAATTCTAAAACGAAAAGAAAATCGTAGAAGGGAAAAAGAAATCAAGAAAATCGATAATCAAAAATTCGTGTAACTATTTCCAAGCCAATGGATGACAATTACTTGTGGCTTAAAGATTCACAAAATCCCGATGTGCGTGGCTTGTTCGAAGTTTCAGTTGTTTTGGAGATCTTCAGGTCGTTTTTTTCATCACGCGAGCCAAGAAATTTTGTCCCAAGTTTAACTATACACCTTACCCGAGCACTGTACTTCTCAAACGCCAAGCCACGCTCGGCCTTCTAGCCCCACCCCAGTGACTTCTGATCTCTCTAATTGGCTTTTTTCTAAATTGACCCGCTCGCAGTACCCCGCTTAAATCCTACGACTCTCGCATGTTCCTGCGGACCGTGGCACATTACGCTTCAGATTTGCGGGGACTTATTTTAAGGCAACCCATGTACCCTGCTTATACGCAAGCAAGAGGGAGACGAGTAGCTCTTGTAAGTAGTCCGAGCAGCCAAGCATGTAGCCCCCAGGAATGCTTCGAATTTGAAATGCTAATTCGGAAACGAGGTGAAGGAAAAAGGGCTCGTGCCATTTTTATCTCGTGTGTTCCTGCTCTCTTTCACCTTCGGTAAACTTGAACTTTGTCGTTCTTTCGTGATTATCTGACATTCTTCACTTCCCCTGATGCTCTAATAACTATGTAATGCCGCACGCTAATGACGGCTCTTGTTAGGCTTAATTACCGTTCGGCCGGGCCTCGTGATCTGCCCAGAAAAGAAAGAAAGAAAGGAAAAAGTAATAAAGGAGAATAAAAATGACTATCCCTCTGCTATTGCTGCTGTTACTGCTATACATGTCAGAGAAAGATAATACGGAGCTACCTTCGTAGTTCGCACTATATGTGTGACAATACGTCGTACCTTAAAATACAATAAGTATAGTAGTAGAAGGAGTTGTGCAGTGATGTTGCAGTGGCTGGTGGTGGTGGTAGTGATAGTGGTAGCAGTGATAGATGCGAATCTTATTGGCTCATCTATGTGCGATCGCCACAGTATTTATCAATGTCTGCGATGAGATAAGCTGATTAGAAATCGATTCGAAAAATCTCGACCCTCTTCTCTTATCTTCCAATTAAATGTAAGATATTCTTCTACGATCTGAATTAGCAACTCTCGCAAGTATAAATACTCATACCTATGTGTGGGACGTGCCAGATTGTAATGAGATAATACGATTAAAAGTTTTTTTATACATATGAGCGATTCCACGAAAAGTCATCTGTTTCATATTCATGTGGATTAAAATTATATTTAAGCTCGCTCTTTGATTAGCTCTTGAACAAATATCACTTAGTTCGCAGTACTACATATCCTATGACATAAGGATTAACATTATTTCCAAGCTCAAATACTCATGTGGAATACTTTTTTTCCATATTAAGTACATATAATTTTGAGACTGAAGTAATTTAGTTGTCGAAAACTTACTTTATAAGTATCTACTTTTTTTTAATCAGTAGAGCTTGCCAGTAACTGAAAACAGGCAAAATAAGAATTTAATTGATAACAGACCTCCTCGAAAGATGTACAATAATGATAGAAATTGTTTATAATAGTACGTACAAGAACTTACATTTTGAACTTTATCCATGTTAAAATAGTAAAATTTGATTAAAATTATAAACGACTGATAAAATTTTTCAAATCGGTTTCATATATATGAGATGAATTTGTGATTTTTTTTCAGAAAAAATTATAAAATATTTTATTTTGCGTCTTCTTTGAAAATTGTTAACTTTTTCTGAAGACGTACACACATTTTGTAAAAATACTTAAATATTTCCTCATGAAACCTCGCTCACGTCCTCATTCTTCTTACTCACCCCTTCGTTTTTAGCAACAGAAATTTTTCATGATTAACTTCGACTTCCGTTATGGTTTTAATGTAAACAGTAAACTGAATAGTACATTTATTATAATTACCTACGTATATACTACATCGAATAGTTGTCAGTCTAAAATTTAGTCAGCGGCCCCCACTCCCCCCTTTCTTCCTTGAACGTATTGAATAATTACTCGAGTGATCAAGTTAAAATTTTAATAGTTTTCTCTTATTTTAACTCATTAAAAAAATCCAACAAAATAGTAGCCCCTCTGCCCCCCCCCCCCATGTTTTGGAGTGGGCCTTCTTTAGACCTCCTGAGGTCATCACTCAAATAGTTATACAATTTAATAACTCAAGTAGTAACTTTTACTCATATATATTTGCTCTAATTTTAGAGAAAGTGTTACTAAATATACAATGAATGGTATAATTAGAAGTTTTTAAAAACATTTTTATAGAAAATCGATTTTACTAAAATGTGGGATGTACGATAAAGAAAACGATGACGATATTTATTGTCAGTATTCAATAACTGTAGGACTATGCTGTGGAGGGCTCATCTGCAAAATGTTAGTATTTATTTCGATTCTTGCGTTTGAATAAAAAGAAAAATGATTTTTTTTTTCAATGTTTCATTTAATCTCCAAACCATACTGTACGAATGTAATGTGAAGATTCCTCCACCTTGGCAGCAGGTGCCCGTACAGTTGGTAATAAATAATAAGGGTCTTTTATAAAAATTCTTATTTATTAAAGGGGTGACCCTGTGCTTGTTCATCTGCCATTAAAGCAGCTACAGTTAAAAAAACATTGATTTATGTACATTCAAAACGGTAAAGAGAAAGAAAGTTTGTTAAGTTTCAATTATTGCTTTGTTTAATATTACTGTAAACTCTAAGGTATAAGAGGTACTTAACATAAATATTGTTTTTACAGGAGCGTCAAAATCTGAGTTAAGAGCAACTAAAGCTAATAAATTTTTAGAAGCCATCAGTCTTCCTGGTCTAAATGATAAGTCATTCAAGGTTCCGAGCAAGGTTCATGAAAGGCTTATGGGACCCATGATCTAGCAAGTAACGAAGGAATCATGATGTGTACAATCAGTCCTTGAAAAACAAGAACTTACAGAGCAGAACATAGATGAGTTAAAACTTCGTTTGTCAGTTTTAATCATACAAAAAAGCACCCGTTGACGTGTTTTCTTGAGATCCACATAATTTTTTTTTTTGATTTCTTTTTTATTTTGTTTTGCACACACAATACTAATTTATTATTTTGATTACTTTGTTGATAGTAATAGGCTGTTTTTTTTAAGTAATTTGTAATGGGACTTTTTCAAATTTGGACAGAATGTTATCCTGATAACATTTTTTAGTAAAAAAAAAAAAGGTAACTTTGTTCGGCCATCTTTCTTTAATTTTAAACGTACCTAAGTGATTTCTCCGTAAGCCTATACATGTTAAAATGCTGTTTTTTAGGTTAATATGCTTTACAAACGGTATTTAATTTTTTTAACTTTAAAAATTCAAGCTGTGATATGATACTAGTATTTCAAACAATACATTAAAATTTCAAAAATTTTGATGATAAAAAATTGTTATTACTGAACCTCCTCAAGATTTATGAATGGACACCAAATGCTGCTATGAAGAAAACTGTTTTCGAAACAAAATTATAAGAAATAAAGGTATATGTTTGCTTTTCTGAAATATTCTAGATTAACAAGATCTATACAAGAATAGCATTTCTATAGTCCATGGTAATTTAAACGAGGATATCGATAATTTCTCTCCACAAACACGCAACACAAATTTATATTTACAATAAATTTTAATAATATGCAGTCAATTGCATTCATAACCTGTTCCTGATTGTAATACTTTAGTTTTACTACCTATGTCTACATAATATTAATTTCTGAATAAAATTAATAGGAAACAAAACATTTAATTGCTGATACAAGTCGTAGTTTCATGTAATTATTGTAAATATTTTTGTAATATACTTAAATAAATAATAATTATACAAATAGTAACTATAAACTTGAGCCCAGGGTTATTACGCTTGCCCTTAACTAAGAAGAAACTTTTTTAGAACAGTCCTATATTTAGTGAAGAGGAAGATTTTTTTAAACCCCCTAAAATAAAAGTTAAATAACAGGCGCAAATTCACGAAACTTTCTCAATAGAATATACGTAAGAAAAATTATAAGTCCATGTTCTTTTTTATAATTATTTAACATATAATTTATAAATTTATCTCCTTTTTTATATTTATTTAATAAAAAATTCGTAAGAGTACCATTAAAACATAAAACCTAATTCTCTAAGGCAGAAAAGTTTTAAAACTTTTGTTACACAAGTAGTAACTTTCCTGAAGTGCTTTAAAAAGTCTGAAGTAACTTTCTTTATGTTATCTGGAAACTGTTAGATTAAATTTTTTTTATTTGGGGTGCAATTGATAACTAAATATTTAAAAAATTCCAAACTTAAAAACAAATTAAAATTGGGTTTTATTATGCTGAAAAAGTTTATTACATCTCAAGGGACAAAAGTACAGCATTCCTTTCCGGGTGTGTAATGATGCAAGGACCCAGAAGTCGATTCCATACTTTTGTCCCGTGTAGCGTAAGTATACGATTTTTTACCTTCCTCTGTCAAAATATTATGTTTTTTTTACGATTTCAGGGTGTACTTGGCGAGTGCAACATAACCTCCCAGATGAAATTCAGATTCTTCGCGCAATTTGCGTAGAAGTTGCTGAGCTCTCGGTGAGCATGGAAAACCCGCTGCAGATTGTGGCAAAATACTTTTCTATGAGCAAAAAATGCGAGCTTGTACATGAGAGGAATGTTGCGTTTTCATCCTTGAAAGCAGGGAAGAAATGCCGTCTTTCAGAAGGGGTATATGGTATGAACCACAAACGGTTACTGCTGCTGTATAAAATTTTTTGCACGTACTTATTTTGTCTTTTTCACTATAAGACTTTTGATAACATTATAACTCACTTATTTCATAGTTCAGTTTAATCGAATCCATTAAAAACAACATGAATAAGTTATCAGACGAATAATCAATCCCACAAGACATAGTATACTTGATGCGGCAGAGGCTGTAGTTCTCGATATGTTGCCCGGCGAATCCAAGGTCCAATACAAAGCTTCCTATGATTGTATGTGTTAGATTAGATGGAAAAAAATAGAACCTTTCTTTTAGAAAATTTTTTCTTGTGGCGTATTTTGGTGAACTTTAAACTCTGTTATCTACAAAACCGCTGTGACCCAAGTACTTCATGTTTATAAACATTACATCTATATAAATGTTCTGGAAACTGCAAGTATAATGTGGTTCTACATAATAAGTATTTTTTTTTAGTTTTACAACACTAGATGTTGAAATAAAAATTATATCCTTATATGTATAGATGTACAAACGTATGCCTAATATTTGATTTTTTCCAATGCTGGTAGTAAGTTTACGAATTATATTTTACATTGTAACTTTTTATGTAATACTTAAAAGACTAATTTTTTAGCTTTTGAATATCTGCTTTTTGCCAGTAAGGACATTAAGAAACTTTTTTTTGGACCTATATAAGTGTATTCATGTTGTATTCCGTTGAGACTTACATTTTTCTCGACTCTGCATCGAGTTGAAATGTTAGTTTTAAAAATCACAGCTACAATACTAATTTCTATTTTTTGTAGTTCAACTGTTTTGAGCCCAATTGGATGTAAATTTTTAAGGGTAGTCGATTAACATGTCTTCATAAGTATAAATCAACACTTTAGCACTTGATGTAGGTATCACTGTAAATGCCTTTGCATTGCGTTTAAAATTAGTTTCATAACAACAATATACTATTTAGATATTCCAGTTTTCGCTGTGGCAAAAATAGAAGGCACTTCTGTAAAACATTCTGATTAAACATATTCGACAAACGTTAATGGAACTAATGGTTCTTATACTGACACTAAGCCCAGTAAATCTTTTAATTCGTATATTTCGTTTGAAATTTTATAGTGCTACGCTACAAAACAATTGATATTTTCTAAACGTCTTGCACAAACACTTATGAAATAGTAATTTCAATTAAAAAATGTCATTCAAATTTTATCAACAGTATTTTTCTAGTAAAAGTAATGATAAAATGTTATTTTTGATTTCCAAAGTTCAGTTGATAGTCATTACTTTATTTAGATGTAAAAACATACATATATTGTACATTTCCACACCAAAAATTTGTTTGTACTTATTTTCATTAACATTCAAAATATTTATAAATTGTTATCATCCATCAATGAATTGCAATTAAATTTGACTTAACACTTTTTCAAATTGTAAAATAAAAAACAGAAGTATGTTTTTCAATAATATCCTAATGCAATCATATATACATAAAAGTAGTATAATTTTAATTGTCACACAATAGTTTGTTTATAAAAATGTAGTACAAAACACTCATGATATTTTAACATTAAACACAATACTTGTCTGAATAAATTACTGAAGATACGCTTTTAGTGCATTTAACATGTATTATTATTGTATATTGTGACCGTATTATGAACCCTTGGAAAAAATAAAATACGCCACTTGGACTCAAAGCCTTCGTGCCCTTGGGCGCACTTTCCGCCCTATTGGCGTAATGGTATAGTTCTCGTATCTGGTGGCACATGTCGCCAGGGCAAGGAACAAGCCCGTGGGACTTCTTGTGCTTGCCCGGGGTGGATGCGCAGCAGGTGCAAATCCTATTTTTTCTACCAAGAGCACACCCAACCCTCAAGACCACCCGAGGTAAGAAATGGTAGTTTTTGTCACAAAAGTGCTTCTCTTGAGGTCCAAGGGTGCTTGCAAAACAACGTTCAACAAACTGTTAGGACTACCCTGGTTAGAGGTACATCGAGGACGAATACTATTTTCTCTACTGAGGGCACAGCAACTCCTCAAAAATGCTCGAAGTAGAAGAAATACTGTTTGGCAGTGTCACTATTAGCAATAGTCCCCTAATTTTAAAGGGCTGAATATTTTAATAAATTGAACTCTGACAAAGTATTGTAAGTGCTTACAGGTTTAAACTAAAAATTTTCTCTGTACGTTGCACTTGAATGAAAATTATAGGAGTTCATGTCGTTCAAAAAAGAGAAAAGGGCCAGTAACTTACACAGGGTTTGTAATATAACTTTTCCGACCTCGGGCGTTTTTGAGGGTCGGGTGTGTCCTCGGTAGGAAAAATAGGATTCGCCACATAAGCGCCATTGCTCCAGGGCTATCTTACATTCCTCGGGCCCTGCTTCGTATAGGTCCCTCGGACCGCAAAATAGCCCCAGAGACGATGGCACTTATCCAACGAAGACTACTATATTTTTAGGGGACGATTTTGCATAAGCATAAAACAATTGTCTCATAAAAATGTTTAAACTTATTATAAAAGCTGTTGATATTATCACAAAAAGAGGTAAAAATCATAAAAAATTTGGTGGACTGTTTCTGAGGTATTTGATTGCATGTTGTAAGAGTCAGTGATGTGTTGTGGTTCAAAAAACAAGTGTAATATGTTACTTACATGACAACGATTCGTCTACCAATGTATGAGAAATGTGTTGCATGCTGTTTTGATAAGATCTCAGTCCATGCAAAACTTACTATTGTATGGTGACCCAGTTGTTCCGTGCTTTTTTGATAAATATGTGATGTTAAGTGTGTGTAGGTTTAAATATATAATTAAAAATAAATTTTTGAACAGTTTATGATTGTCCGCTTTACTGTATAGGTTGAGAGCTACTAAGGGTCCTGAACTACCAGACGTATGTGCATTAATTTTGCTTCTGTGTATGGAACCATGTTAAAGTCACCATTTTAACCTATTATCACTTCAACACAAAAACAGAGAGTTTTTTTTCGTAATTAATTTTACTGCTATTTGGCACAAACAGCCTATAATGATTATGTAGAATTCACTTATTTACTGAAGCATGAATATATTGTTGTTAAGACATTGACTGTTTGTAAATAATGAAAATTTATGCTGTAGTAGAAATCAATGTCTCATCAACAAATGTTTTTTTTTTTTTTAAATCAACCTTTAAGTGTTAAAAGTAAATCGCAAAAAACAAGGCTTATTGACGAAGCAAATAAAAAGCTTTTCTCGCAGAGTACCTGACGAGAAAATCAGCTTCACTTGGATTTTATGTCACAATAACAACTGAAGACATTATAAGCCTGATAAACCTTGACCTAAGGGTACGAGTATTTGATCCCAGATTGAAGTTTTATCGATTTCGAAAAAAAGTGAAAAGTTCCTAATGGTAAGATATCCTAATGATAAAACTAATTTGCAACGTAAACATTTTTTGCTTTGAAGAGTGAAAAAATTATGCATATCAGTTGTGTACTCAAATGACTTAATATTGAGAAAAATCCAAAAAGTTTCAAAAACTAAATAGTCAAACTAAAGCCTCTTGCATTAAGAGTGATTTAATGCGTTATGATTAGGATTTCAGAAGTTCAAATAATAAGCTAGATAAGTTAAGATTCAATATTTTTATTTATCATCCATCGCCGGAAATACTTATACTTTAGACCTTTTATTTTCTAATCTTTATTCCACACATGTTGATTTAATAGATTCTTTAGTTAATATTGATTCTAATTATAATCCAAGATATTTTTATTGTAAAATTAAATGTAATGAAAATTTGTTATGTGATAAGCAATATAATTTTTGAAAATTTAGTTGCATTAAGATCAACAGTAATTTAGAAAAAGTCTTCGAGTAATGGTTTAGATAAATATTGGTGTATGCAGTTATATATCTTTTTCTAGAAGTCAAATAAATAGTTTTAATTATAACATTGATGGCAAGTCACTTTAAGGGATATGGACAATTAAGAAATTTAGTGTTTTTTATGATTTAAATTTTACTTCTTGCAGTTAACAAAGCCTTGCAAACACTTTAGTTTATATTAAGGTCAACAAAATATTTTGATAGACCTACACATTAGTTTTACTTTTGAATTATAATTTTGTTATCTATCATTAATATTGATTTAAACGGACTGTACGTCAATTTAACACTGATTTCTTATGCATCTTTCTTATGGATTCTAGTTGCCAATTAATAGATTTTATCATGATTATGCTGATGTTTCTAGATATTTTAAAGTTTGTTCTGTTAGATCCGTGCATGGTATGATGGATCAGATTTTTGTTAACAAAGCTCTGTATGATAAATGTTGCTATCCATATATTAAAAATACGTTTGACACATCAGTTGATTATTATGTAAAGCAACTTCCTTTGTTAGTTAAAAAGGATTAGTTAATTTCAATACCATTTTAATATTTCGAGCGTAAGATTTCGTAGCCTATTATGGAACACGAATTTCAATAACATTTCTTATTATTTAAATCATAAGATTTTTTTTAGAGCGATATCCCCACGAAAATTTGTTTTATGAAGTTTATATATTCTATGTAGCATTTTTATACCTTACACAGTTTGATAAGTTTTATAAAGAGACTTGTTTTCCCTTAATTCAACCAAATATTAAAAAACAATTAAATAAAATTAGAAATGTGTTAAATTATTTGATAAAACATATTTATAAATATTTGCGTATTTCATCACTATCATCAGCATACCTTACGAGCATCATTATTTGTAGGAGTGGGGAAAGTATTTGTAAAAATAGGGTACTTTCCGCACTGAAAACGTGTGAAATAGTAGATTCCGTACCTGACGTTAAAAGTTTGAAAAATGCCTAAAAAATAAAATAAAACATTTTTATCATGGGTTTTTAGTACAAGTTCAGCACTTGAAGAGAGTGATTAATGTACATTTGTGCTCTAGTTGCAAACGATATTTTTTTGTTAAAAACGCAAGGGTGCGACATTTTTTGCTAATTTTTTTAAGGGGCTCTTGTGATAACTTTTTCACAATTACTTTTTTTTCTTCCTACAATCGTTGTCATTGAATAAAAAAGTTAACACCTTGAGTTGGTAAGTACTGAAACTTAGAATCCTTTGTCGAAAATGCTGGATTCATTCAAAGGGACTCCTGCAGCTTTGTCTATATACTATCTCAACATACGATCATAACTATCTGAATTTTGTAGCATTAATAGGTATACTAGTCATTCTAGAAATAGAGCTTGTTTTTTCTCTCCATGTACAAGGATAGTACTCATCACAGTTATTACGCACGGTGTATTTTATGTGGTTAAAAAATGCACACAGTCACATTGTTTTTGCACTGTCTAATAAATATTAGAGACGGAAGTTTAAGCCCTTAATCTCTTTTTTATAGTCTCAATTGACTACGTAAGTTGGAGGATGCAAATTTTATTTCAATATAAAATAAAAAAAGGAGGCTATCGGTACACTCAAACTATAAAGTGAGTGGAGAACGAAGTGCTCTATTCGATACAGAGGAAGTATTTAATATGGGCAAGAGAATAAATGGACAGCAGTAGTTGATACGTGATTATAATTACTCGCACGAAATACTTTGGCACAGCCAAGTATAACCGGAAAGAATGGCTCTTTTCACACCCTGGATCCAGAGATTTGTCACGAACTTCCAGTTGGAGGACGGTAAAAAATATACGACTTCCTTAAACCTCACGGGTGATGAGTCATCGTGGAGCCCGATGTGCTTGGTGAGAGAGAATGACGGGAGAAGCTACCTATCAGAGAGCACGGCCACGGCTAAATCGTTTGTGGGACGCTGTTGCTTTTATTTACATCATGCGTGCTAGGCTCAAAAAGAGCGACGGGATCTTACGTGTGTGAGCGGGAGGGCTGACTTGAGGTGAAACTCGATTTTCAAACAGGATTTCGGCCCCGCTCTTGTAGTCTATACGTGTCTCCACTGCGACAACGCGGAGGAATACGATGACAACTACAACTACGACGACCAAGACGAGCTTTATTCTGGTTGTCCTTTGTACCGAGCACGCGCACGCTGAGGAAATTAATAATGCGTACGCCGCGCCGGCCCAATATTTTTATCTGCTGTTTGGTCTCTCGAAACGCATATCATAGGTATATACGTTACTTTTTCTTTTTTCTTTTTCCGTATCCTTCACTTGGCCCAATAAACGATTAAATGCCATCAAATCATTACACTTACGCATCGCTTGACTAACAAATTCTTGCTACTACTGAATAGCACAGATCGTGTTGTCTATTTGATTAGCAACTGAAATGGCTGCGTATAATAGTTTTTACACGATTCACTAATTTAAAGTCTCTATTGGGTAATCAAACGATTTCTCGATTTATTTTCAAACACATGTTATATATATGTATATATATGCGGTAAAATATCAAGTGGTAGTACATTTTGGTTTTACCATTTTCTTACAGTTAATTTCAATGTTTATGGCCATATAGAATAATACTTCAAAAAATATGAGTTTTATATAAGAAGTATCACTAAATTAAAACGTTATTTCTTTGTACCACAAGATTTCGTGCATTAAAAAGTGTTGTTTTTGTAAATGCTATTGGTGATTGCATAGAATCATCATCTACTTTTGTTTTGATCCAACATAATAACAACACAGTTGAAAGTGTGCAGAAAATTCATTTGAAGGTCGTAATGTATCATCAGATAATGGTGTCAAGCGATGATGAAAAATATGCAATGTTGATGGCATAACGGGAAGGAAGAATTACTTTTTCATGCCTACAACCAACTCACATTTTAAACCTGTCCCCGTCAATGAGATTGTTGTAAGGAAGAAAAGGAGCCCGGAAATCCAACGCCTTTTTGCGTTGTTGTTTTTTTCAATAGCGCTTGGTAAGTACATGACTGGCACACTGTATCGACAACTACATTGGGATATAATGGCTGACAAGCTTGAGTTGGGAGCGTATTCTGGCAACGAGCTTTGGTAAATCATTTAAGAAATAATCGTAGAAATAAGCAAGGCACGCTGGCGCCAACGGATCCTGCGTCAAAAAGAACAATAAAAATAACAACAACAACAACGACCAACCCGATCTGGCTTTGTCCGAGGATGACTAGCAGTCTGTCGGCTGGCCGTATCTGCACCACTCGTTGATGCAAGCATGTGGATATATGTGTATGTATAGTTGTTATACGTCCACACATTGCGTCTCGCTGGTGTACCTCGCACTCCTATGTACTCTGATGAATGGTTTTTACCGGAACGCCGATTAACAGTAACTACCGATTACACAAGGGGACTTTTTCTTATCACCTTACAGAGGGCTGATAGATGGTCCTAAAAAGAGGTACTAGTCAACTTTGCCATCAGCTGACGCCAGTGCGTGAGTTAACAACGGTAAGTCGACTACCAACCAGTTTTGGCTTTTATTCTTGTATGGTGCGTGCACGGCTACAAAAGAGCAGACCAGTGAGCATAAGTATACATCGTTTCCCGGAGCGTGTCTGCGTGTGTGAAAGATATGTGTACACGTACATAGAAAGGAAGGGACAGAGAAAAAAAAAGAAAGGGTGGGAGAGGTCAAGTCCCGAAGGCTAGATTCCTAGAGGGAATTCAGGCAAAACCGGTCGAGTCGGATCAGGAGCACCCGCTGCTAGCTGCGTTTGTATGTATACCTACCTACCTGATTGTTTCCTCTCTATTCATCTCTCTATTGCTGCTATCCCGTATCACTTGGAATTTTTTTTTTCACTCTCTCCTGCGTGCGTTCTTTCATTTGGTCGTTTTCCGCAATCTGCGCTATATTTGTCTTTTCGCTCTTGCTAAGCACGTCATAAAGTTTAAATCTTCATGCACCATTTATTCGCCAATTACAAATGTACAGCTAGTTTTACAGTATTCTTCACATACGTTTGAGTTTTCGATTTCCCAGAACTGATGAAGCTCCTACAGCTGTGGTTAGACCATCAGACATACTTTAGCTGTATCCAGATCCTCACGAATAGCTATTTTAGCTGTTTTTAATATTGGAAGGTAACTTGATAAGTGAAGTTTTGTCACAATTCGAAACCAATAATTTTTTTTTTTATTCATCAAAGTTTCTTAGACTCACACCAATGTTCAATTACTGATCCAATTAAGCTACAATAGTATAACGTACGTCATGATATGTGTCGAATAAATTTATCTTAACGTTTCACTGGATTGCTCGAGCACACTGGTCAATCAGAATAATTCAAATTGTTGATGATTAACAGCTTTATGTTTAAACTTACATCTGAATTAATACTTTTGAATACGATTCGTCCTTTTACATAATTGTTATGTAAGTCCATCAGAGAACTGTAAAAGTATATTATATCATGACAATAAGAATCACTCTAAAAGTAAATGCAATAAATCTTTAACGATATGGGCTGGCACAAAGCAACAAGATGCATCATTTGCACAGCAAAAGTTTTCCGCTATTATAAAGTTGATTCCACGTGAACAACACAAAAACTATACAGAGAGGTTCTGTTATTGCGTAATTTGATGACAAGCGCGTGTGTCATCGATAGGTGCTTTTTAATTCGCAGCGTTCGTCTGAAAATCGTAAATCAGAGAGTATCCGTCTGCCAGCTCGCTTAAACGCACGTGTGCTCTTATGTTTGAGAAATTCTTTTGAAAATGCACTTATAAAGATCTATCGGATGTTGAATGTTTTGTCGAGTCTTGTAAGTTGTTTGTGCAAAAAGTAAGCAAAAAATAAAATAGCGAAGAAAACGGAATGCGTATAAGGAGTGCAGCAACAAACAGATGACTCGATAGCCATGCAACGTAGCCACACGGTAGTTGGTTTACGTAAGAAAAACTTAACCAAGATAGAAGACAACAAATTGATAGATGGCAATTTTCCACCCGTAGGACTGACTTCCTATCCGTGTTATTAACTCAAAACCAATTTTGCTCGTTAACCGTCATGAATAACATAAACGATCAAGCTCCATTTACTCGCTGCACTGTGTCGTACAACAGGGATGTAGTTACGGTCATTAAACTTTGAAATAAATCTATTGGCACCATGGATGTTTTTGCCTTTAAAATATGTGCACGCTCATGTCTTCCCCCTCATCGACAATATTTTCTAAATCATCAATAAATATCAATTTCAATGCAGATTTTTATTTCTCATTTTCTGTGTTGCCCTTCTGCTTATACTTTGTCCGTGCCAACAACAACTATACCTGTTATAATCTTTCCAACGCAACAGTGTCATCTCGTGCAGGCGTTACAGGTATAACTGTGAGTGCCTCTTTCTCTTGCTTTCGTTCTTGTTCCCGTCATTCTTGCTTGATATAATCGACCTTCAATGACCCAGCTACCAGACCATCTAAACTCCATAACAGCTTTGACTCTCTAACTTGGTAACTGTACAAGTATGCGGTTTAGATGCTTTATTTGCTGCTGCGTTATGACTATTAAGAATCTTATGATAAATTATGAGTCAAGACAAAGGTTAGCTTAGTGCTAATGTTAAGAGCTGTTGAGACAAAAACTGGATCATCAGGCATTTTCTGTTTGGTTTAGAGTGACCTTTTCTACTAAAAGAAACTTAGTAAAAGGAATTTACTTGAGATCCATTAATTTTGTGAGATTGTATTGTATGTACACATCTTTGACGACGAATAACTCAAATTCGTTCGATCGAGCTTGGTTCGAGTTGTGTAAAGTGATTTTGAATGATCTGTATTAAAGGAGACCATACGGGGAATGATCAATTGAATTAGCATCACTATTAGATCAGCATCGAGTCGTTTATTGACATGTTAAATACTTCCTCTTATGTAATACATACTTATAAGTGTGAAGGAAGTATCACTTACTATTTGAATTAATGCTGATCCATCCAACAATTTTAAACTGATTAGCTAGTCAAGACTGTATCAATGTAGACGTAGCATAAAAAATGTATTTATAAACACCGACAGGCTATTATGAGATGATAAATAGAAATTTTAATGACACTACACATCAATCAGCGAATCGTAACCCTAATGTGAATAAGTTATGAACCCAAAAATTATCATGTAATTATATTGTCTTCGAATAGAACGAAATACCAAACATTCATTTAAAATACAATGCCCTTTCTACCCGTAACTGATGAAGTCCACACATTAAATTTGGACAGACATAACTCTCATACATTAGAATATGCAGACGGGATGAACAGTTTATGAAAAAAGTATACCACTTGCGTATCCACAAAACTGCAAATATAAAAAAATACATTACTTGACATTTGGATAAAATTTACATTTACTAAAGGAATAACGACCCTCAAGAGTATTTCTAAGCTATGTGCGTCTTTTCTGTTAGGGCATCCCAATACCACGAATTATCTTTTTTTTTGCATGTAAAATGTTCTGCAGTCATTGAATGGCGTGTTGTCCAAAGAAATGTGATGACTATTGTCTTCTAACAAATTTGTAAGGCTATGGCCAATAACCATGAAATCACATTTTTTACATTATTTTTTTTTTTTCAGCTTAAGAACAATAACGTTGTGCTATTTAAACATAAGACAACATTCTGCAACTGTTATTTAAATATATTCTTCTAATAGTAGTCAAAAAATATTGTGTTTGTTTTATAAATAAAAAAGAATCTTATTCCTCTCCATTATGTTTGAAATACGACAGAGAAGGAACGACGATGTTATTGTTGGGCCGTCAAGCTGATTCGGCACTTTTTTCCATCGTGGGGTGAGAGCTGAATTGATGACGTGTTTTGATTAATGAAATGGGGATAAAAAAGTGATATTGATGATAAGTAACTACTGTTTTAACAATGACGAGAACGGTAGCCCAGTAACTTTGCATAATAATTAAAGGTATTACATAAAAAGGTCTATACGTGTATGCTTAGGGAGTGAGTTTGCCCGTTGAATATGGGAAAAGAGGCACCAGTACCCCGTAATTGGAACGTAGATACATAATACTCATGTTCTACAGCTAGCCAGAGCTGGCACTTGTCCAACCACTTATCGGGTCGTCACGAGTGGATAGTGCAGCTAAGGGAAGGCTTGCGTAAATTTGGGGAGATCCGGTGCACCTCGAGATTGATTCTTGTTCGGTGTGCGTGCGTTCGCGTCTCTTTTATACACCTACCTGTCTACCTGCTTGAATCGTGAGTGTCAAATCTAAAATTACTGCCCTAAATTGATGGTGCCGAAAGTCCTGCCCCTTCTGTCGTTGGGCATTTCTTTTTTTTTTTTTTTCCATCCACGGGTACCACAATAGTATCATGCCCTAATGACCAACTATTAACGTCTCAGTTCTAGTTAGACCCTCCCGCTCAGCTACCATGAAACTAATGATCAATCGAGACACACCTTTTTAATAACAATACTACTTGTCCATTACAAAACCTTGCTAATTAATTCGTCTGGATTTTTAGATAGCATCAATGTTTCCGAAAAATCTGTCAAATTGTTCCGTACGGTATACGCAAGATATTTCTTTTGACGATTTTAAAAATTAATCCTTACGAATACCCACTTACTCGTGGACTTGAAAGGTTTTTTCTGGCATTATTAACGTTAGCCGACAGCAGCGAATGATGCAACAAACAGGTCTATCAGGCCTCTGTATTCCTTATACTTGACCGAGCAGCCGTAAAAAAGCGATTCGTCGAGTATCGTTTGAAAGGAAACGCTCGCGGGAATGCGCGACGTGTGCGTCGATGTTTGTAACATCTAGCACTGCAGTCCGAGACCTTTTGAAGAAAGTTTGGAAAATGGAAAGCTTGTCAAGGCTAATGCGCGAGTGCCTCCATGAGCTAGTCAGTGGGTTAGCGTTTTATAAGTGACATCCACGTTAAAAGCTAGGCTGAACGTCAGCTGAGTGGATCTTCCGATATATCTGTCTCGTGAATGCGTTCGCGCCTGTGTATGCTTAGTGGGCATGCGTGTGCGTGCACGCAATGGGGAAAGAGAGAGAGAGAGAGAGAGAGAGAAAGTTTATTAGCAGCAGCATGGAGACCCATGCAGACAGTGCTAGTGAGTAGCAAGAGAGCGTCAGAGCGCCCACGGAGACAAGTTTTATAAGTAGGCGAAAATGCGCTTACCTGATGTCACGGGCGAATAAGGAGGAAGGGGAAGTAAGAGGCGCGGCGGGCGAGATCCCCTGGAGGTCCCCCCTTCATTACGCCTCGCTCGGTCTTTTGTCGCGATCTCTTAACTTTTACGGATTCACAGGCAACACATGTACGTATAGGTGGTGCGCCTTAAAGAGAACGCGAGATAATAATGATAATAATGAAAAAAAAAAAAAAAAAAAAAAAACAAGAGACGAGGAGATCGGCGCAAACGTGCGTGCGTTTTGGGTTTCTCGAGTCATAGAAGTAGAAGCGGAGGATGCCGAGAGAGGCCCCTGCTGTGAGTATAAGCCTCTCGTTCGCATCCGCGAGCAGCTAGTGTACATTTTATAGGTATATGCGTGTAAACGAGTATACATGTATAGCTTCAGGCAACCTCTCGACGCGCCGCTTTTCAATCAACGTCAGCATAAGAGTGTATACCTACTCTGTATATGAGCATGCGTATACCTACTGGGAGGAGACTCGAGAATGCGAGGCTGCGTGTACCGGTTAGATTAGACGTAGTACCTTGCGTAATGTGGAATATGGACGTTTTTTTCCTCCTCCGTCGTCTTCTCTATATCTTATTTTCATTATTCTTCTTTTTTTCCCGAGCTAGTGCTTACGACTGATCATTTTTTTATATAACACTTGGGTATACATATTCCTGCTCTCTTTCCTGCGCACAGGTTTCTTGCATTTTTTGCGTGAAAAAATGTTTACGATGGCTATTAAATTCCTCCTTTTTTCCTCTTTTTCGTTCCAACGAGCCTCTTGTGACATCAAGGCTCGACCCACTTTCGGTCGTTTTTTTTCTTTTTCTTTCTTCTTTTTATCACGTGCATCTCTCAATTGCTAAGTATAAAGTGATAAAGTCCTTTCGAAAAGTTTGTCGATGAGTTTGTGGTAATCGGCTACGATTTTAAGTATACACGGTCTATGATATTTGTGTAGAGATAACGGCAGAGCCTCTCGCATCACGGGCGAAATTTGGCGTTAATCTGTCCATATGTGCACAATGCAATAAACTACGTACACGCATACATGTAAAGTACTTGATAGGCACATGTGCAAGCCCGGCCGGCACGATGACAAAAAGCAAGAAGATAAATCAGCAAGAACCTCTGAGGAGCCGGTGGCAAATGGGGAATAAAATTTGTAAGCGGCACAACCTATTCGAAAGCAATTTTGATAAACAATGATCGGTTTAACGAGGCGTGAAAAGTGCCGCACATTAGGAGTACATAAGGTGTACGCATACGCGTGCGCGCGTACAATATACAAAGTAGGGACGAGCAGAATGATCAGAGAGACAGCAGGAGAAAGTGTATGTATAAAGCACGCGCACGACACATGCGAGAACGAAAGCGGGGGGTGGTGGTGGTGGTGGTGATGGTGGTGGCGGTGGTCGAGGAGGATATATTATAGGGGATATCAGGGGCAGGGGGAGAGATCGAACGTAGGACTAAATGGGCGGTAGGTAGAAATGAAACGGGTCTGTTTTAGGTACTGCACCGTGCTTATATCCATCTCCCCCTATATACTTACCGAGTGTAGGCCTGCTGTCGTGCTTATTTACATGTGTGTGTGTGTGTGTGTGTGTGTGTGTGTGTGTGTGCGCGCGCTATGCGCCCTTTGCCTTATCGGCGAGAAAGCGAGAGAGAGAGAGAGAGAGAGAGAGAGAGAGAGATGACGCGTGCGACACCTAAACTCTGTACCAGCAGCAGCAGAAGCGTCAGCAGAGCCTATTATCTAAGGTGAGCGGTAGCCATACAGGCCTAAGCACTGCCGCTTACGGCCCACAGGGTCAGCATCGACCAGCTGTCGCGTGTTTTGGTGCCGCTCTGCTATTACTTTGTTATAGGTAGGTGCTGTGTTACTGCTATTGCACTGTCTTTCTCTAGGCTTATTTGTCAGACCCCATTTCGCGCATCTCTTTGGCTTATGTGCAGTGCGTACGTCACGCGCAACGCATGACCCTCTATCTCTATCTCTTACTTCTCTCTCTCTCTCTCTCTCTCTCTCTCTCTCTCTCTCTTTCTGTTGTACACTTATGCTTCCTTGCTGACTGTAGGGCAAAAAGGAGCATAAAAAGAGTGGGCACCCAGAAAAGGCTACGAATAGGTATGGACAATGCTACATTGTGACGAGTCCCTCCACAAAGCCGCTGATCGCACGTTGACTCTTATTCTCCCTCGCTTTCTTGCCATAATTGAATGCGCCCGCTCATCTATCTACTTACTGGTCCTTTTGCCCTGTGCGTGATGCGCTCTAACTATTTATTTGGCGATGCTTTTTCCTCAACATGTTACTTGAATAGCCGATTTATGACATGTACATACTTTTGAGGACATCAAGTACGTCTTGACGTTTGTACTTCAAATGAACCCGATACAGTGTGTGTAATACTTTACTGCCACAAGAATCTCGAAGCATGATCTACTATTGTGGGTGCTATGGAATTATCATTACTTGTTTGGCCATAAATTGTAGATGGAGTTTTGTGGAGCCATAGTTTCCGAAGACTTGACAACTTTTATGGAAAACACATTTTGCTTTGGTAACGTCAACATTTAATCATATAAACAAGTAAACCTAGTCCATTGAACGGTAGGCGTATTTGTGTCTTATAAACTTGTATTTTCCTATTTCAGCTCATTTTCAATGTATTGTATGACACGTCATAGTTTTTAAATGTATATTTTAAAGGTATAATCGTTAAAAAAAGACATAATCAGAATAGATTAAAATGATGCTATTAAATAATAACAAACTTGATTGAAAAAAAATTTTGGCACTAGTAAATAATTATTTCAATTGAAATTATATTATTTTAATAAATGCATTATAATAGACATATTTTATTGAAATAATAAAATCTATTTTATTTAATTTACTACATTCAACGAAGATATCTTCAAATGATACATTACTGCGATAGCGAAAACATACGAGTGCGCACGCTAAAACAGAAGCGCATTTGGTATCAGCCGTGTGCTAACAGAATAAAAGTATAAGTGAAAAACTTGCAGCACGGACTATAAGTTTATGTCTATAAAGTTTTACTAAAAAATGGAATGAGGTACGCACTAAACTGTTCAGTTAACGATGTTTGTTTTCCTTTGCTTATGATATTGTGGCTACGAAAAAAGTAAACGATGTATTCAACTACCTAAATCAATTACTGAATAAATAAGATTAAAATTATTGATAGACCGTAGCATCGCGAAATATTCCGTTAATATATTAGTACAGTATAAAAAATTTCTTTTTTTTTGTTTTAAAAGATAATATTATTGATTACTTCAAAATAAATCAAAAATTTGGTGTATACGTTCGACATACATACCTATTGTGTAGAACAGCGGTGATAAAAGAAGAGGCTGGTGAACTGCCTATTTTTCTTCTTCCGACGCCTTTCATACAATATGATCACGTACAAGCTGTGTAAATCTTGCAATACATTAAATGCAATGCATTATAAGAAAATGCGTGAAAAAAGTACTGTCCGTGTTTGTCTCTTAATAAGGTAGCCCAACACATGATGGCAGATTAGATTTACTTCTTGAGTCACATAATATTTCTAAAGAATTTACGTAATATTTCTTATTTAATTAATAGCTCC
Organism: Copidosoma floridanum; assembly: GCF_036245765.1. Classification (NCBI taxonomy): domain Eukaryota; kingdom Metazoa; phylum Arthropoda; class Insecta; order Hymenoptera; family Encyrtidae; genus Copidosoma; species Copidosoma floridanum. The sequence goes on along the minus strand of NW_028321878.1, from coordinate 23,623,605 downwards.
TCTAATGTCATGCAATTGTTGTTTATGTTATTCGATGAAACAGGTTTTATCATTGAAAATTGTCGCCCTTCAGTGAAAATCAAATGAAATACTTGATTTGAAAAAATATCTCACAAATTCAGCTATTTTCTTTACATTAGAATACAACCTAATAATATATCAACAGTTGGTTACTTTTTTTGTGTTAACAATTTTCTCGAAACAACAACTTTAGTTACATTTCTTTAATTATGCTGATGTTTTTTTTAATCTTTAGATTTCTTAACTTTTATGCTAGGATTTTTAGTAATATAATGAAACAGATGTTTACTTAGCCTATAAAATGTTAGTATACGATAGAATATTTACTCGTTTTGGTTGCCCATTTCATTAAATATTTCTTCAGTTATATGTCCATGATGACATATTTTGCAATTTCATGACACACGTTTTAATTTGTATTCCATGTATGATTTCTAGTCAACAAAATATAACTGTACAAAATTTACAAATCATTCGGTGTATTCGAAAAAGCTTTCCCTGATCGGAAACATTTTTCTTAGCGCTTCATATTTTGTACCTCAACATTGAATGCGTTTTTTTGTGTTCAATGCTTTTACGTATGATTTACATCGAAAAACGTGATGGACAATATAACAAATGCAGAAATAAACTTTTCATCCAAAGTATGTCGAAAAAGCGTGCTATGAAGAGAATCAGTAGGGTATAATCACTGAAGAGCTGGTTGCAAAGTAACGTTAACGAAATATGCATCAATTGAAATTGGCAGTATTTTCATGGAAAAACTCTTAAAAAAATGGAAACGTCAGTCTTCAGGATTGTTAAATTTGCACATTGATCTTAATTAAATTGTGTCAAGTTTAAGGATAAAAACTAGTCACTGTTGTTACCACTGCGAGCACTGAATCACACTTTAAAAGTCTTTAGAGTTTAGTCAGGAGGAACAATGGCAAACATTGTGTTAACAAAAAAACAGAGAGCTCAAAAGAAAAAGAACAAAAAAAAGAGAGAGAGAGAGTATGTGTGTATGTATAAGGTTTTAAAGGTATGACTTTTCGAGGGGACTGTAAGGAGGGGGCCAATTGAGTAGGGGAGTCTGCATGTGCTAGGCCCAGAAGGGGAATAGACAGGGCGAGAGAGAGAGAGAGAGAGAGAGAGAGAGAGAGAGAGAGAGAGAGAGATAGAGAGAGATAGAGAGAGATAGAGGGGTCCTCGGCCTTGCATCAAGGAAAACGACATCTCCCCCTCGAATGTCACAGTACAGCAGTGCCAATTCGGCACCGGGGCAAAGCGAAAATCCGGGCCGAGTGCGTGCGTTTGCTCTCCTGTCCACCGATATCCAGCCGAAACAGCAGCGATCGGCTGCCTGCCACTATACGCGCTAATGCGCTCCAACAACAATGCCAATGTGGCTGCTGTTGTTGTTACTACATTGCAACGTTCGTTCGCGCTCGGCCTAATTCTGCCCCACGCTTTTATCCCCCCGTGTCTGCCAGCCTGCAGCAGGTCGGCCCCACGCAGATGCGTACGTGGATACGTGTATCGCGTGGCTAGAACCCTGCAAAGTCCAGCTCTCACCCGCCCCTTTTTTCGACCAGAATTGGATTTCAGGAAGCGTCTCCTTTCTCTCGTGCCCCCCTGAATTGGCGCTTTGGCTGGAAAACGCCTCCCCAGTGCCTGGATTTTGGACGATTTAGCGCGTGCCCGACAGCCTCGGAGATGGAGAAAAGCCCGAGGTGTCAGCGTGAGGTGGACGATTTGTCAACATTAATTTTTCATCAGCGAGTACACCCCGACCGTGTCGGCCCCCGCTACGGCAGAGAACTGTCACTCTGATGGCAGTAATCGATCGGCCCTCTGCTTTACTCTCTCTCTCTCTCTCTCTCTCTCTATATATATATACATACACAGTAGCACACAACTGTAGTAATGATGCTTCCTCCTTATATGATCCGTGCTGCTGCTGCTGCACGTGCATAGGGTCAGTTTTTCGATTCAGCTCGTTTCTGTCTCGAAAAATGATTGCATCATTAATATGTGCTTAGACAGACGGGTGATACCGAGACCATCTCTGTGCACGCAGTGGTTGCGATATGATAGGCTGACGGCATCCCTATAACCACTACTGACTTTACCACAACTTTTTTTCCAGCCAAACTTTGCAAACTTCAATGGATCATTGTTAACCGCATGAAACCCACTGACATCGACTACTTCACAGATCTACGAGTGTTGATATTTCTACCAAAAATAACGAAATTCATAGTCACACAAAAAATAACAGCTTAAAGTTGCTTTTGCTGCTTTTACATACATACTTTTACATTAATCAAACTCCCAAGGTCCTTTCAAAATTTACTTTCAGCAGTCTGTGTACCCTTACAGCACGTCATTTTTAAAGTCATTGAGGAAATTCAAATACATGACTGTACTCGATCATGGTACTTATTATAATTTCGTGACATTTTCAAACTTCAATGGCACTCCAACCACCATCCTCGGATTCCTGCAATACATAAATACTAAGCATCTTGTTTCTTTGTAATGTACAAAGCAGAGTCATTTTTAAGCGATAAAGTTGACAACGCAACTGAATACATTAATATTACATTTGTGTAACATGTGCATACATCTGATACTTATTTGAGAAAAAAGGTCTAATTTTTTTGTTAAATTGCCTATAAATCTAAAAACAATTGACAAACAAAAGCATAGAACTAATGATGCACTAAAAAAGTTGGTACGAGAAACTATTATTCTATAACTAAGATAAGTTGAGTAACTGAATCGTGATGATTACATTTATACAAATACAAATGTCATAAAAAAAAAGAAACAAATCAAGAAAACTACGTGCAATGTATAATCAATTAAGTCTTTATCCATAAAAATAATAGATACGAACTAAAAATCTAATCTCATATAAGTATTAAGGTTAGTACATAGAAATAAGTAAGTAATATTTTTTTTTTTTCTTCATACACTGTATCGGCCTGCGGGCAGGTAAAAGCAGTACCTCTGCAGGACTACAATTGCAATATTATTGCATTTGCTTTGTATTGTATACTTTGGTCAAAAAAATAATACAAATAAAAAATATCGTAAGATGAAGTTTTCTTTTCTTTTGATTATTAAACATGTATTATTATAACTATATAACAAAAATATTTGAAATAATAATAAATAATTGATCCTAATTAGTTGTAACTGATCGTTATCACTCAAATTACCTTTGATATTTGTTAAAGTAAAAAAAAATTATTGATATTATAGTAAATAAACTTTTTTTCGTACATCCTTAAAGTTTAGTTATTAGGATAACTAAAAAGGATTCTTAAAAAATATACAGTTTAAAAGTAAACGTATAGTTGTGATAGAGAAAATACTTGAACATTTATTTAGAAAACCCTGTGCGTAGTTTGAAGAAACTTTAATTCAAAAGAACCGCAAAGTTAGGCAATCTAAAATAGCAGTCATAAAAGTAATATTTAATAACTTATTTAACGATTACTCACACCCTTAGACAACCATTAAAATTTCTACGGTAACGGCTTTCAAGTTTCACGAATGCGTATGTGTGTGGGTACGTAAATAGCATGTGCAGTGCACAAGTTCTTACTTTTCGGTTCTTACAAGGTATACGTATGTTTCAAGTGTTCAAATGTACTATTACGGTGTAGCATTTAATATTAGGATAATGGAAGGAGACAGTTGAGTTAGGTAATAACCATTGGCTCCCGATTCAGTAATGATTGTAAAGTTTCAGTTTTACACTTTGAAAAGGTGAACGCACACGTGCACACACACACACACATACACACACACACGCACGCACGCACACACCTCCATTCATACACCTTGGCGGCACTACGTATATAATCGTGTCCATTTGAACTTCCTGTATTTGTGTGGTATTGAAAAAAATGATCCCATACATGCGTTCGTTTTCTGCAGACGCAGAAGTACTACCAATGCCACTCCAGCCAGCAGATAATTAAAAATTAAATAAACAAATGTATCCAATCGACGTATTAAAAACTGCTCTTTTCAAAAATGCAAGTAACAAAAACTGCTCCCTTTTATTTATTTAGTTAACGCAAATTAAAGTGCCCTGTGAGAGGCGACATTTCGCAAGTCAATATCTCAGCTAATGAACAATATTTCGTAGTGATTCTTGTTGTGAAAAAACTGCTCTCTTCATCAACAAAATTGCTCTATCATTAAATAGTTACCATGATCTATTTACCATTGAGAAAAATCGATTTGTTAATATTGCTGTAAACCATACAGTTTCTAGGGGATTTTTGCGTTTCATCAGTTGGCGGCATCTACTGGCATATTAATATGTGTATACTCGACTGCTGCGCGCGCGCGCGTGCTGCTGTAGCAGACCAGCAGACGACATGAAAATAACAAAAGCCAATTTGTTTATATCTTAAGATATATACAGTATAATATGTCAAGTATCGGTATAATTTTGTTGTTTTAATTAATTTTTTTACCTGTAAAAACTCATTTACATTGAATATACTTGATGTGTACTTGTGAAGCAAGTAATAATTGTTTAATTAGAATAAGTATGCAAGCACACGTACTTTAAAAAACGAGGATTAAGTAAGAGAGGGTGTATATAGCGTTGTTTGTTTTTTCTGCTCTGCTCGTAAGAGTTAGGTTTAGTGAACCCCAGTCAGTCCCAGACTCATCTTCTTGGCAATAGTGTCCAGGTCTTGGCAGCTAAGATCCACCTGCACTAGGTGTAAAAAGCTGACTCGTTGTTCCTGTTTCTGCGTTCAGTACCACCAGCAGTCATTTCCAATACCACAATTAAAATTAATGGTGTGATTGGACTTTAAGTAGATGAAGTGATCAAACCCATTAAATTTTCTGTGAAAGTTCGTACCATCAGATAAGTAAAATGTTTAATAGTTGTCTTGTAAAAAATGCATTTGTACATTTTTAAGATAATTTAACTTTGTGAAAAATTCATTTTCTAGGTGCAGACGGTTTTTGCCTTCTTTAAAAATAACTTATCCTATTTTATAAACCCATAGCTCATAGTATTATGATGGTAGCTTATCTGGTATGTACATAATTTTAAAATAGCTTAAATTTTGCATCGTTAGTTGATGATCTATTTTAACAGTTGAGTGTGTTGAATGAAAACTGATGGTTATTAATTTTTTTTTTCTTTTACACAGATCAAACTGATGAATTTCAAAATCTCAAAATGTCTCAAACTGATGCCGAAAATACGAAAAAAAATGTCAAGACCACTGGAGCAACAAGTCAGTCCAAAGCTGGGAATGAAATTCAACTTATAATGCAAAAGATAGGTAGGAGGCTGGCAAAGGTTTAGGTGAATCATTACAAGGTAGGGTGTAACCGGTGGAAGCATCATCTCGGAAAGGTCATCGAGGTCTTGGGCTTGAATTAAAAGAACTGCAGAGAGCCGAAATTCAATTTGATTCAAAGAAAGAAGTTGTTGAACAATGGTAAATAGATCGTCGTAACTTTAATTTGCGTTAACTAAATAAATAAAAGGGAGCAGTTTTTGTTACTTGCATTTTTGAAAAGAGCAGTTCTTAATACGTCGATTAGATACATTTGTTTATTTAATTTTTAATTTTCTGCTGGCTGGGGTGGCGTTGGTAGAAGTACTTATTACCACCAAATAGCGAGCGAAAATGCATGTGTATTAGATCCCTCTGCCTCATGAAGTTGTTGATTCGGAACCACTGGATTTCAAAAAATTGCAGCTACTTGTATCACTACTTAGTACGCTATAAAATCGGCTGTGATGCAGTGTGATTTTTCACGACCCGTTTTCAGGAAAGTAAACGTTTGCACGCTAAGATATTCAAAGAGACGCCCTTCTGCTTACTAGCCCGGACACAATAAAATATTAGGTAGGTATACACGATATGCACGCGTTATTTTCCTTTCTACTATGTACTTAACTTCCATACAGGCTTCGGTAAATTATTGGTATTTCGTACCCGTACGTCCCATGGATGCGAGAAGCTGTTGTGGCACTAACAGTTGATTGAAAATTTTGCGTGCCCGTAAGCAGGTACCGATAAGGAAAAAAATTGATTAGTCAGCAGTGTTGGCACGAAGTAAGGTGAGAAAGTGAAAAAAGCCATAGACGGAGAGAGCTATCGGACTCTATGGGCCGCTCTTACTCATACAATGTGGGTACAATATGTTACACCGTTTATGGTCTCTAGAGAAAAGTAAGGAAGAGGGGAAAATAGTACAGTGATGGTGTCGTTTCTATAATAAATCTCATCTGGAACAGACTGGCCTGCAATTAATCGAGGAGAATCGAGGACAACCTATTTGTAACAGTACAAGTGACGGAACTTGGATTCTCGAGTAAGGAAGAGCAGATCTAAATTGTCGAGCGTTATGGACGGGAGCATTCAATGAGCTATTCCCGATACTCAATCTCTTACGCCCGCAACGACGACGGTCTGTGGAGGGTCAAAGTGCCATGGGCAAGGGAGACAGGCGGGGATTGCTGTGGGCACCTGTTGTCGGCTCACTACAACATAACACAACACATTCTTGACCTGATGGTCATCGGCCAAGCATTGCCACCACACCCGACCTCCGGTCTCTTCAACACCGAATTCCTGGTATGTCTCCCCCCATGTAATGTTATCACTACAGAATCATGATACTGTTTGGACCTAAGTATACATCGAGTCCATCTTATTCGCTGCGATCAGATGGTCGCATTACCCGGAAAAAAGCTTTATCCTGTATTATCTCTGTTTCTCTGAAAGGAGCTCTTTGAGAGTTTGTTTGGAGTTAATCAAGTGTGATTAAAAAACAATTTGTTTTTTTTATTACGACAAATGCATTTTCTAAAATCCAACCCGTGACCTTCGAAATAAATGTATTCTCTATGTGAGATTGCATGGGCATATGGTGGAACAACGAACAGACCGTAATCGCACTACGACATAACTAATCTTATCTGCAGTTACTTGACTCCTTTTCACCCCCTGTGTAATTTGCACATGAATCTCCCGAACTTGTATTTGGCCTCGACACTCGTCATCGTTTTTTTACTGTGTCCATATCACTTGGTTTTCTGCAAGTGGCTTCGAATTTAACATTTTTTACTGTCAATTTGTATTTGTATGCATTAGTTTCTATTGATTTTTCTTTGTACCTTAACTAGATAAAAAGTTTTTTTAAATCATTATATACAATGTTCTTTAATTGCATCGAAAGTGTCGTAACATAGGTATATTATTTCCAAGTATCTGTTTGGTATGTTTGTGAATATCACTTTTCATACGTGAGTTAGATTTTGCTTACGTTTAAAGACTCTACACAGGGTAAACGGGGCTATTATCGCGGTTTTTTAGTGGTTAACTTCAAACTATTGTCCAAGAAATAAAGTGCGTCAAATCGCTGTGATTTTTTTTTTTTTTATTTATGTTGGACTCAAAAACTATTGAATTCCACTTTTATAAATGTATAAACTCATAAATATTGCGGACGTGATTTTTTGTTATACTAGTGTAAAGATTTTAAGACTATTGAGGAACTGAAGTTCAATGAATTAGTTACTCTATAACTTGATTTAATGATTTCAAGTGTTTACTAGCCATAACTCATCAGTACAATTAAAATATACGCATTATTCGAGAGTATCGCGATAATTGGAGCAACCGCGATAATACCATCGTTTACCCTACACCTTCCTTCGTTTTCGACATTCTAGGTTATTATTTGTGTTGAAGAATCTCCCTTTTAGGCAAAACACCACTTACTTTGTCCCAACATTGTACATCAAGATGTAGGTACATTTTATACTAAACTTGTCATGATATAACAAAAAAAATATACATAAAGTATTGTACATTAGCCTGAACTTTTACGTTATTTTTTTGTTGTATAAGTTTTTATACCATATTATAAACTGTCTCAAGTCTCTTGACTGGTTCTCATTCATTTACGTTTTAAGTTCTTACAACAGTTTTACTACACATGATTATTTTTATAGCAGTATCTCCAGAGTCTTTTAAACATGAATATTCTTTAATTTTTCCACATGCATTCCTAATTTTCTAATAAGAAGGTATTTACATTATTCTTGTACGTATATCAAATTAAGTTTAGTATTTATTTTTAATAATCTTTGTACATTAGATTCATCTGCTCATATGGACTTTTGTTTCTGAATCTAGATATTTGTTTCTCTATTTCTTCATATTTTAACGTATTTTAGTAAAGATGTATTTTTTGTGTACGATACTCAAATCTTTGTGTATTTATTTTGATGCTTGTATATTGAATCGTTTGTATAATTAAGTGCATATGTATGTTGTATTAATTGTATACTGAATACGTATAAAGTTATAATATAAACTAGCCAACCGTTGTATTTATATTTGGTAGATTCTTCTTTGTGGAGTTCAAAATATTTTTTAATAAAATTCAACTTTTAAATACAAAATTTTTCTTTTTAGTATCTTCAGCAATTTCTGCATGAAAGTAATAAAAACACATTCACCAAAACTTCTGCATATAGTAGAAAAATGCTGACTCTCGAGTTAGGGACGTAATATTCTAACCACTTCGACATTAAAGTTTTCAAAGAAATAGTGTTGGAATATTCGTTCCAAAACGTATAACTTGTTAACTCATGCATTACACAAACACACACTAGTTGCAGGGAGAAAATGTAAAAGTTTGAGTAAAATTAAGAAGTAATTTCTTAATATATTACATTGTACCAATCTTGTAGTTGAAGTGATTATATTTTCGTTAAGTTCACGTTTACCTTAATTCAGCTCTTGTATACACACGTACAAATGTCACGTTGTCACCTAATTAAGCTTGGATGCCTACTCTATTTAGCCTTGAAAATTAGTAAGTATAGTGATAAGGTTTTTGAAATGGTGAAAAAATACACGAGAAAAACAATCATGCAATCATGGACTGTCAAAGATACAAGAAGAGCTACAAATCATGTTTCTGCTAGATAGAAGTACTGAAGCTTTGCAAAGAAATTCAACATACTTACCACGTGCAACTTTGAGAAGCTAAAAATTTCTGAAAAATCTGTCATAAGTGATGGATGTCCCTTAAAACCGTATTACATGATAACCAACATTTATCTACCTTTCAAACTTTTTTATTTCATTGGTATGTTACACTACTTCTACAGGCAATTTATAATTATTTAACTTTGCCTATACCAGTGTTAGGTAAAAAGGCAGTACTAAATAAGGAGCAAGAACAACACCTGTACGATGAAATTTTATTATCATGTATCCAGTGCCGTCATTAGGTATAAGCCGACGAAGCTTTGCCTAAGGAGCCCATCATCTAAAAAGAAAAAACTTGAAAGAATTTTTTTTTTTTTTTTTTGGAGTTGTAAAATAAGTATCAAATGTTTGTTTGAATGATATTTGTAAATTTTATTGTATTTTGTATTGTATGTAAAAGTTAAAAAAATAATTACAGATACGTTGTTTTATATACATCTTTTATTTTAAATTAAAGAGCAAAATATTACAACAATTTTTTTAAAGATTTTTTAAATACAAAATCAGAAATCAAGTCTTTAAAATCAATTTTATTCAAAATTTCTGATTCAATAAACATTATTGCAAGATTATTCAATCTTTGGTCAAGTATGGTATTTTTTATCCGTTTTTTAAATATTTCAAGGCTGAAAGAAATCTTTGACTACTACAACTCATAACCATTTTACTTTAAAATGTTCGTAAGGAAATTTATGAATTTTGGAAACGTTGAAACTACTTACATTGTATTTCTTGATACAAGTGTAAATATCCGTCATTACATTACATTTGTTTTGCCAAAACCTTCTAAATAAAATTTAAACGGGATGTATTCCAATACTAATGATCCTTTATCCAAATCAAGATCATATTTTTTAGCAAGTTTTAAGCATTTGTATTTAATTTTATTGTCTTTTTGCTGACTTAAATGGGTCAAATAACTAAAACTTTTATTTATTTTATCGTACGCTTTTTCCCCGCTGTTTAATATCAACACGAAGAAACACAAACGTCACATCCACTATTTCCTTCAAATCTTGTTACTCTTGTGCTTCGTGTTTTTTTTTTTTTTTTTTTTTTTTGTTGTTTTTATCTGTAGTTGGTATTTTACTATTACATATAATGTATACTGTACGATTTAATATAGTTTGCAAAAATGTTGTATTAAATAAAAAAGATATTGCTGTACTATTATTATTCTATAAGACGGCACTACATTATAACCTCATTATCTGGGGTTCAATGGGTCCTTGAATGTTGCAGTCCTGACACCGATTTATTTAAAAACCAGTTGCGTTAAAAAAAAATGTCGTGCTATATATCTAACGTGTTGTAGGATCGTATGGTTATCTTCTCAAGGCATTTTTCATCAAATAAAGAATTATTTAAACGCATAAGAAGAAAGGGACCAATATAGCCCCATGTTCTCGTACCTATGCCATTGGTAATGCAACATCACCATACGTATTAGTATAATATGTGCTGTAAAATATAATTATCATTTGACCATTAAAAGTTTACTCAATTAAGACGCACGGCTTGGATAAGTTGGCGTACGGCTCCTGTAGTAGGGTATAGATCAGAATTTTGGTGAGCTATCAACAAAGTTCTGACCACATATTCTTAAAAGTTTTTTTTTTTCTGAGTTCCTATGGCAGTATTTCTACATCGTATTTTTGTTTTTATCTCTGAAGTCACATTGAATGATGGATACAAGTTAATTTGAAAGTAGAAACAAGTATACATCTGTTTCTGTTACCTTTTTTTCTAAGGTAAGATAGACCAAACGAGTAGATCAGTAGAGTTAAGGTGACTTAGTTATTTAGTGCCGTACCAAGCAAAGGGCCCTTCAAGGTTCTATGGATTGTAAAAAATATTTTTTGATAATCGTCATGATTATTAAATATCTAAATCACGTATTTAAATTCAAGAGTTATTGGCCTTAAAAGTTATAAAATATAGATGAAAAGAATAATAAGAACTCATCACTTAATATGCGCATGCACAGAAGATTATGAATCACTTTTCCCTTACTTTTCTTAAAAACTAAGTGGTTAAGACACAATTTTTACAATTCTAAAAAATTACTTATAAAAAAAGGTACTAGTACAATTCTCGTTTGTAGAGATTTGTCATTTACTTTTAGAGTTGTAGTCATTTTAGTAATACATTCCGTGAAATTGTGTTAAATTGGTGCGTCTTCACTAGCGATTATCTAAAAAAAAAAAAAATGGTTGACCCTTATATTTTTTCATTACAAATTAATTAGGCACTCTTTATTTACATACTTTTAAAATTTTAGAGATTCTCATCTTTCCCGTAAAAATTACCTAAGCCACACTAAGAGGGGCTCAAGCAACTTTGTAAAAAGATTTTTTCCTTTTTTTTCTAAATAAAAATGCATGAGTTGTTTGAACGTTGAAACCTTGAAACAACTCGCTCATTTATAAGATGTTGGGTCCAGTAAGTTTAGTATATACTATCGTAAATTTGAGTTCCTACAAACTCTACTATGCCTTCAAAATGCAATCACGCGAAAAAACTGATTTCATGGTAAATATGAACCATCACTTGCAGTTTGTACTTGAACCAGACCTTACCCTCTCATATTACTATTTTTACCTTATCGTAAATCAACATTAGAATCATCAATTATATAGTATAGTAGATAGAAAATCATGGCTAGTTTGGAAATTAATGAAAAAAAACAATCTTACCCATAAATTATCTATCCAAGCGTACTGATAATTTTTAGGATTACTAGAGATTTTTTCCTGTAAAAAAAAAATCAAGTTTAAAAAACTTAAAAGTTTTTTTTAATCTTGTTCAGAAAAAGATTTTTTCGAGTTCTTTCTTGAGACAGAGCGAAACTTGGTCAGAAGTTTAAATGCAAGTTTCAAAAAAGTTTCTCCAAACTTGGTAAAAAGTTTTTTTCTTAATTTAATAAATTAGATTAAAATAAAAGAATAATAATAATTAAGATAAAATACATTTAATTAATTAAATAAAAAAAATCTAAAAAAAAATGCAAATGGGGATGGAAGGGGTTAAAAAAAAATAATAATAATTTCAAGTAACACAATAGGAAGAATTTCATAATTTGAGACGATTATCGCTTACGTTATTGTTCTTTTTATGAGCTGCCTGTACCTAACGAATTTTTGTAGCTATTATTGGCATTAGGCACATAAGAATACGCGCAGTTAAGGGGGCTCCTACGACTACTGCTGAGGTCAAAGACAAGCAAAAAATAAAGTTTTGTTTTTCAATAAAAAAATGTGTCTGAAAATCATTACGATATTTTTAATAACGTATGAAGTGGGAAAAATGATATTTATGTGTGCAGTTTAACTTTGTACGAAAAACTAATTATTGTTTTGACCAGTCTAGTGTATACGAGGGTACACCACCAGACCAGACCACCTGTGTTGGTGTAGTATAGCGATGTAATGTATAGGTATATGGTATATATATATGTCGTGAACAAGTACGTCTGCTACCTACGTGACCTCCTGACCTCCCGGACACTATTTATTTATTTCCATCACAAATATCTCGCTAAAATGGTCCTTTATCCACAATTTTTAATACAGCACATTACAGAGGAAGACTTCATCTACAAAACGGATATATTCAGTCTGCTGGGACTTTTAATTTAGGTTTATTATAAACGAAAACAAATTGTTTTTCACGCTGCCCCATAGGAACACGTGCTAATAGTTACAACTTTGAGCTCGGATTTCTCAAAATTTTGACCCATTCGAAATATAATTTAGACCACCATTAAATTCAGTAGACTTTTATTTACAAGAAATAATATATCTCTGTTTAGGGACTTTCGCGAAGGAGCCCCCTTAAATGCGTTGAATATATGTAATTTGTAATTCTTGAAGTTAAAATTCACATTCTTTATAATAATTATTGTATACTGTATTAATGAAACATATCACATGCAATAGATATTGTTTGTTTTATAAGTTTGAGTATAAATTTTGAATAAACTTATGAGAAATTTTTTTAAACTTTTTTTTAAGTTACGTTATAGTATGAGATTTAATATGTTCCATTTTAACTTTATAAAAAATTTGTTTAACTTTTTTTTAGATACATTTACTTATAATTGAGACAAAGTTATTTGATGATAAGCCAAAAAGAATTCATTAAATTTAGAAAAAAACTTTTTACAAAGTTCAGAGAACCTTTTTTTAAACTTGCACATGGTGTAATAAATACGTAAGGTGGGCTCTTTATATTATATAAAGAGTTTCATGAATTTTCTACTGCCTCACGGTTCACGTCGGTAAGTTGTTATCAATATGTTTTTATTGCAAAAACGCCCCGGATTTGCATGTAAGTGTTTTAGAGTTTTAGAATCCTCGTGATTTTTTACATCTGTCCTCAAAGTCACAACCTAAACGGTTATCCTCCGGAAAATTTGCGGTTAGCTCTCAGTTTATAAGCCCTTTGGCTTCTTGGACAAAAAATGGCTGACAGTGGGAGTCTACTGACCGAGCTAGAAATACACATTATGTCAATCCTTCTCAGGATGAATGGTACCCTTGTTCCCAACGTCAGCGGAAAAATCTGCCCTATAACAGTCCTTTAAATTGCATAGTGATGTTCTTTATGCCCAAAGTATTCTTTTCGTCGAAAAAAGTCGAGAATAATATACTACAGTAAAGTTAAAAAGTAAGCATTAAACCATCGATACTTTGTACACATACTAGTTAGAGTTTGCATGCCTGCACATTTTGTACCCTAATCTTTGATTCTCAACCTTATTGCGTTTTTGTATGTATTGATATCTCCTCGTATAATTGTAACTTAGAATACAAAATTTACATCTGTAAAGTAATTGTATAATTTGTACTTTTTTCTGGTCAATAAAACTGACAAAATTAAGTCGAAGCTGAAATTAAAAAATTAACGCCTTGTGAAGAGCAAAATTAAATTATTATAAGGATAACCGTTCTACTTTGCACAGTTTAACCTTATTTTTCGTTTATCTGAGACTCTTACGTTGCCTCCTTCACACACATGAAAATTTATCAAGTGACCTTAACTGACTTATTGACAGAGCCTTTCGCAAACTCAGTTTTATAGTGATATGTGCTGGGATCTAACACGTAAGATTTATCTTACATAATGACATACAATGAATCAAAAGTAGAGAATAATAACAATCATAGTAATAATAATAATAATAATAATGATCATAATAATAACAATAATAATAATAACAACAATAATAATAACAATAATAATAACAATAATAATATTAATAATGGCTAAAGCAATGGTAGTAATATTAACAATAATAACAATAATAATAACAATAATAATAATAATGATAATAATAATGATATTGCTACTACTATCACCATAATGCCATACAATAAAATAGTAATACTTACAATTATGGTCGTAATATTAACAATGATAGTTCAAGTAATAACATTAGTAATAAGGTGGTATAAATTGTAAGGCAACAATAACAAACTAATTAGTAAGTTGAAATAATTTTTGACACCACTCAACAATATTGTCGACTGTTGGATAACCATGAATAGATAAAAAAAAAAAAATTTAAAAGTACCTAATTTACCATTTAAAGCCAGACGAGAAATGACTAGGATTACGTGAGATTTTTTGCTAGTAAAAATTTATCATGGTTACGTTTTAGATAGATTTTTTTAACTTACTCTAGTTTTTCCATGATTTTTACTGTGTTTTGCATAAAACATATTCCCTTAAGGAGGTTTGGGAGTATAATTCAGAGAGGCGAGGAACGGAGAGTCCCCCCTGCCGGCGCATCTGGGCCCCTTTTACCGCGCACCTCCTCTTGCACTCTACAAAGTTCAAACTGTGCCAAAGTATCTATATGAAAACGTTTTTTTTATTCCAACACATTTAGAATATACCTTAATTTCAAGTAACGGGCAAACCTAACCTTGCTCTCTCTTAAGAGACCGTGTTAAACTATCAATATTTTATAACTTTTTCTTCGAAAATGTCCCTGGTGAATAATCTGGAAAAATTCATATGCACTTCTAAAATGCTCAAATATAACATACATTTTTTTGGCACGTTTCTCCATTTTGAACTTATCTCCCGAACCTCCTTAAAGCCATGAAGGTAACTTATGTTTAGTCAACTACTTTTGTTTACACTCTCAGATACCGCTTGATACTTTGAAAAAATCAACCGAATGTTAACCGAACTTATTAAGTGGAAATCAATAAAAATACAATCTACTTTTTTGTTGGTGATTTTTATGTACAAAACCTGTTAATTTATTTTTGTCATGCTGGACAAGCGTGGGTTAATGAATCTCATAATACAAGGAAAGTGAAAGACGAAGAGGAGAACCGTTTATTTTACCGAGGTGCCATCAATGGATACGATTAAAATAAGCTATGCCGTTTCGCATGCAGTGTACCGTAAGTGACGAGAATGGAGTTGAGGTCAAACGAAAAAAGGGGGACTCGGGGCGTGTGAATTTAGACAAGCGAGGATAATGAATCAATTAAAATGGCAGAGGCGCACACTGCAAAGCACGGAAAATCTTATGAGAGCAACAAAGTAGAAATATAATTTATTTTTCTCCCGTTGATACTTCTATTAGGGATTATTGTTCAACGGTAGGAGTAACCAGAAAAAAATTAACTTGTGGTGATTTATGTAAATTTATTGCAACAGCGGTGTCTCTTACTTATTTATGCAAGTGTGAGTCCCATCATTAGACAATTCACGATCATAAATTTGTATTTATAAAAACACACGTTGATCTGATACAATAAGTTGTGTTTATAAAAAATAATTTTGAGGTAAAGGGGGAAAAAGTTTTTTTAAACACATTTGACTGCACATCATTTAACTTTGTTGAAATTTTAGTACTTTTTTTTATACAGCCTGTGTAAGAGCTTGCAAAGATCATATTAAAAGCTTCTTTCATTACTACCTAAAATTAGAGGAAGCAATTTCGATGGAACTTATTTTTCTGAGAATTCGTAGACTGTTTCCGATCAATCAAACATTTATTTTTGGTTAAAATCTGTAAAAGTTTTTTGACTTGTATTATTAGTAGAATATCAGGGAGAAGTGTTTGAATTTGAATGATACGCATTGTCAATTTGCATTAAATTTCGTTAATTTTGGTTGCTCATTTCCATTTTCCGATAAACTACGATGGCGAGTCACACACTTTTTAGTTAACAATAAATTTCAGCTCTTAATTAAAAAAAAAAAAACTTTAAGTTCTGTTTGGAGGCGGAGAATGTTACAGTTCACTTTGTTAAGTTAAAAGTTTTCTTGATTTTCTTTTGACAATTTTATAGTTTTTGTTGCTAAGCTTTGATTCCGCCGTTGCAGGTTATGTGATACTGTCACCTATAGGCTATGTGCAAGGTAGGTTTTCAAATTTTATAGTAACAGTACTTATTTTAAAAAAGTGATATTTATAAATGCTCTTAAAAATGCCCCTGTGAAAACCTGGCGGTCAAATGACAGTGTAGTCACATTTCTTACAAAACTTATAATATACCATAGGAGTGAGAGAGAGAGCTCTTCAAATTTAGTCTTACGACCCCTGTATCACGCATTCCACTGCTATGTAATCATGGTACATTTCCTAAATCACATTCGTCAGTAGATGTACTGACAAGTGTGATTCAAAACTAATTTTTTTACCTTCGGCATTTTTAAGGGTCAGGTGTGCCCTTGGTAAAAAAAAGGGTTCGCACCTTGTGCGCACCCAACCAGGGCAAGCACAAAGAGTCCCTCGGGCCGCAAAATAGCCCCAGAGCGGACGGCACTCATCCAACGAAGACTACTATTTTGTCCTTACTTAGACTTTAGCCAATGAGATGTGAGAATGGTCAGTGAATGAAAGTGTACATATGTTCACTGCATACTACTTATATATACTTTTGTGCACAAACCACTCTCACGTCTCATTGGCTAGAGTCTATTAAATGCTGGTTGCAACGTCTGAGATTAGTTCGCTAGGTCGCCATCCCCACGTAAGGCACACTTTCCACCCACGGGCGAGAATAAACTTTCCGGCCCTGCTGGACCCAAAGTTCTTTTCCACCCCAGGATAGAAAGTAATTAGCAGGTAAAAATTGTGCCCATGGGCGCAAAGTTGCACTTTCTACCCTTGATACAAAAATGTCTCTCAATTCGGGCACAAACATACAACAAACGCACCCTTCGGGTCCACAAATTGTACTTTCCTCCCTAGGTAAAAAATATACTATAATAAATTTATTTGCATTAATAAAATCTGTGCTGCCACAGATATATCTCTCCAAATTGGCATTTTCTTCGAAGCCAGTCTATGTTGGGCACTTTTTTCAAGGCTATCCTGAGTTAACACTTTTTTGCATCCAATCCTAGCTTTCTGTTTTATTTTATATCTTGGGTGCCAATGACTGTGATAAACCTTTTTGTAATATAATTTTGTATCATGAAGAATAAGCACGTGTTAGTCAAAGATGCAGAGACCATGGTAATACAGCAACGGAAGCTACATTTTCGCCTTTTAACTTCAAAATAGCACCTTCACCGCTTGATTTTGGATTCTCAGGCAGAAAAATAGTATACGAAACTCGTTCGAAAAGGCTTCTTTACGAACCTCGTAACAGTAAACCTCTTGGTTTGTAAATCAAAGCTTTTGCAAACTCGTACGTAATACATATACTATTAATTACAAATTTTTCATTTAAAATAACTGAACAAGCGGACATTTGTCCTCAATTATGTTTATTACAATACAAAAGTGAACATAGTTGACTCTGAACCGTACTCCTTTGACTCTTGTTGTTTTAACTACAGTTTACGTAAGTTGTTACTATAAACTTGGACATATTTGTAGGAATTACTCATAAGTATTTACATATATTTATATATTGGTTTTCTATAAGTATTTTTTTCTATTGATCTTTTCTTCGAGTGTCCTAAGTAAGTTTTTTATAATTTCACTTTACATAATATTAATTTCAGTTCATGTTATCTTTGAATGAACAAAAAAAATAAAAAAAATAAAAAATAAAAATATTTGCAATCGATGTGTATTGCCGAGAATGCACAGTGAGGTTGGAAGCTCGCTTCCCGCGTTCTTAGCCTTACATTAGATGTGCAAATTAGTTACGAAGTAAATAGTGCCGTGCGCTTTATTAATAAGTATACTACAGGTGGGTAAATACATGTAAGGCGCGTATACACCTGGTCTGTGAGTATTCGCCGTAGTTGTCTCGTGGCAGGTCTTACGCAAGTGTTGGTGAGTGCGTGTGTGCTCACAGCACAGCATCATAGAACAAGTGAATTGAAGGAGAACGAGGAAGAGAAAGAGAGAGGGAGAGAGAGAGAACGTGTGATCTGCATAATGTTTATTATGCTAAGCCAAAGCAACTTGCTTGCATCAACAAGTGTTATATTATCATTCAAATAAAATGTTTTAATCTGCATACGTTTTATCACCCTCTCCCGTTTGCTCTAGCTGCACATGGAATACGCGCTCTCTAGGCCCACCTCAGCTGTTCGAATATGCTACCATACATACGGCTACTGCTCCTATACTGCTTCGTTACAACATAAAAAGCTGATAGGGCGTACATATATGTGTACATATTATAGGTGTAAAATGTAGATAGTATATGGATATGCATTATACACAAGCTTGACGCGTGCAGACCACTTATGTTATGATACATATTAGCACACATGCGAGTCGACGACTCTGTCGAGCTATCTCTCTCTCTTGTCTTGCTCTCGGCTATTACACGGATTGTTCCACGGAAAAATCTTAGGTACAAGTTCCTCATGATACACCATTTTCAATTATCGAATTCTGAGAAGTATATAGGAAAAATCGAAATCATTGGACACAAAAGGTGTAGGGGATTGTCCATTATTCCTGTGAATCTCTGAAGGGGGCAGGTCTCACAAAATTTGTTTCACAAATTTAAAAAGCAAAGTGCTAGCTCACTTGTAGTGAAACCACTTGTATACAAATAGTCATGTGTTGCATATTGCACTGTTTTTCATTATATTAAATAGGTGTGTCCCCCTGCAGCCAGACAGGGTTGGAGTGTCAGGGTTTCAAAACGATAGTGAAGGTTGCGGGAGTACCAGCATTTTACAACTGCTACAAGCTAATAGGCTGCCGTCAGATCACTGCATTGGTACCCGTGTGATGTATTACTTACATTATCTTCTCACATCACCAGTGTGATCATATATTATAATGTCTACATACACGTTTTAAATACGACAATATATAGCGTACCACTGCACCACATATAGGTGTATCAAACCAACCTTTGAGCACGCTCTCTCTGTCCTATGTATGGGTCTCACCTGCTCTTCTTATTAACAGCGCACGTGCTTATCCTTCGTTCTGCGTCTCTTCTCTTGGTATAGGTATTATACCCATTCCAATTCTTTTGCATACTTTTCTCCACATGTACACCAGCAGCATATATACACACACCTTCCGCAATTCCCCTTCCGAGGTGCACACATTACTCGCGGTGTGTTACTTAACTGCATGTGTGTACATGTACATATGAGTATCTGTATAGGTATACCTTAGGTGCAGCTTGTACGTTTATAAACAGTATACATATATACTTATGTATGTATGTAAAAGAACTTGTGCGGCCGTGCAGGCGAAAGTCTCCTATTTACTTTATGCACTGTCCGTTCTCTTCTTGCCTGCAGCCCACTTGCTTGCTCGCTTGCTTGTTTACTCGCCGTTTCTCGGTGGGCAGTGAGGGCTGTGCTATATAGGTAAGTACGGTATTGTACGCGTGGCGTGTTTCACGCTGTAGGTACAAAGTGACAGAGCCGGCCACCGCACCGGCCCATGCGTGCTCCTCCTCGCATGGGTGTAGTGTACAAATTGATGACTTTTTGTGCGAGCAAGGAACTGCAGGGTACTTACGACGACGACGCGACAACGACGCAAGCGGCTATTTGTTCACTGTCCCTCCCCCCACCACACAATCTTTCTTTTCCTCTCGCGACGACGCGACGGCCCCGCGATAAGATAATAATGAACGATCGTGTGGGAAACGAGTGCCTCTCTGGCTCCCCCATTTTATTATTCGATTTTTGTTGTTTCCGGCTCTTACAACCTGGCTGGATGAATCCTTTTTTTCCGTGTTGAATGAATGATGATTATTTAGCTTAAATACGACGACGTCACCCTCGATAAATTGAGTACAAGTAAATCGCTCGATAAAACACGTGAAATATCTTTTTCCACAAAGTTGCATACCACAGCACGAACATGCTTTAAACCATTCTAATCTTTCGGCTGGCAGATCGGCCTTGTGTGCCTTTAACCGGTCTCTAGTGCCGATAATACGGGTAAGCTATGGATGGTGTGTATCAACAGAATAATCATGTAACCTTGCAGCCTTGCAAAACGGCACTCTTAACCGACTAATCCCTTCAAGTTGGATCAATCCTCGAAAAAAAAGCTAACAGATAAGAAGGTATAATGGTACGGTGGTCTCATAAATAAGTCGATACGTCAACCGAAAAATCCAAAGAACGATCCATACGGCCACCTTTACTTGAATGTAACGCGCAAGAACTGTTGCAAATTCGCACTCTCGCTAATGCATTTCAAGTCTCGCAGAGTTGGCCCATGTGTCACGACCTGCGATCAGAAGTGACATTGCATCGGAGCATTGTAGGTCGATGCGCGAGAGGTATGTCTCGCGCGTGACAAGAAGTAATGAGCTTAGTAGGGCATTGTATACGTATAAGAAAATCTACAAAGAATATCCCGTATTTATATCCCATTTTAATAAAATTAAAAAAAAAATCTTTTTGAGGCACACCCTTGAAACTGGGCTTACTTTACTTGTGATGTCATGGACTAAGAGGAAAACATTTTAAACATGGACTTCAGTAAGGGTGATACCCTTTTTCCACGATTAACATGCTATTGTTGTATCTATATAGATGACATGTATAGATATAATTTTAACACGTAAATCACAAAAAAAGGGTGTTACCCTCATTGTTAATAGTGCTTAAAATTTTTTCCTCATAGTACATGGCATTACGAGTAAAATAAGCCTAGTTATATAGGTGTACCCCTAAAAATTTTTTTTTATTAAATAGGGGACAAAGACGAGATGGTTTTGTTGACTTTTCATATTTATATAGACGATCTGGACGAAAACTATGCCCAGATTGGCCCTAGACAAAAACTAAGCCCTTTCGATGTCCCGGGCGAAGATTATACCCTTTTTTTTTAGTCCAGACGAAAACTACTCCCTTTTTTCGGTCCCAGACGAAGACTATGCCCTCTTTTTCTCGCGTTCAGACGAAGACTATGCCTTTTTTTCTAGTCCGTACAAAAACTATGCCATTTTTTCCGAGTCTGAGCTAAAACGTGCCCGCATCCAGATAAAAACTAAGTTAAAAAACATTCAAGTATTATTGTCTGACCCCTCTTGTATTGTACCTTCCCTAAAATAAAAAAAACCCCTCTAGATTTGCTGATTCATGATTTTGGCGGTTAACAGCCACTAGTACGATAAAAAAAGCTCACGAAAATGAAGCTCCTGAAAACGATTCAATATTTTATATAAAAGTTTCGCGATACTTGTGTCTAAGTATCTATGGATGCCTTTGTAAAAAAAATAACACGTATTCATTATTCTTATCAGGTCTAGCGGCTTCAGTATTTAGAGTTTAAATAAGTGTTCGAAAAAAAAAGAGAATGAGCTTTTTTAAAAGATTTCATAAAGCAAATATTATAAAAACTGTAGGCAACAACCTCTATATAAATATATTTGACTATGTATCTAATTACGAACACAAATGTAGGGTGAGCTTAAATGAATTTCACTTCATCTGGAGTCCAGAAAATGTCAACATCTTAGTCCGGACTCGGAGAAAATGGAATAATCTTCTTCCAGATTAGAAAAAAAGGCATAGTTTTCGTCTGGACCACACAAAAGGGCATAGTATTCGTCCAGATGCAATAAAAAAAAGGCATAGTGTTCGTCCGAGATCCCAAAAGAGCATAGTTTTCGTCCAGATTAAGCTAAAGGGCATAATTTTCGTCCAAACTCTGGAAAAGGGCATACTCTTCGTCTAGAATCCCAAAAGGGCATAGTTTTCGTTCAGACTAGAGTAAAAGGCATAGTTTTGGTTTGGACTTAGAAAAAGGGCATAGTTTTTGTTCAGGCTTCGAAATAGGTTACAGTCTTTGTCCGGGGCGTCGATATATTATAGTCATCTGCGTGACAGTTCCCGTGTGCATGTGCCTTGGTATTTGTAGTGTTGTCCAAAAATATTCTGGCACTCATTGCTTGCATATTCAAAATATGATCAGATTCCATGAAAACAACACCTAATGATTGATAGCTAGGCATTTTTAACACTAGATACTTTTTTTCTGCAACACTGAAGATAACAAAACAAGATTCTAGTTCTAACACGTATATATAATAGGCACTGTGTAATATATTATTACTATCAGCCCCCCGTCTTGACTTATTTGCCTGAGATTCGCAAAGTGAAGTATCGTAGTGTATTGACACGTAATTCTAATTTTTTAAATTTCAATTTGGAATCCATTCAGCTTTAGTTAAATAATAAGCTGTAAGAAAGTTTGAAAAAATGTATAATAATACTGAAAAGTACCGTGCGTTTCTAATGTCCGAAAATAATTGTGGGCCGTTAATTTACATTTTCTCGCGTTACAATAAAGAAAAAATCTATTCACTTAAAGGATTCCTTATTCCTTAATTTTGACGCTGCTATTAAATCTCGATAAATGTTTTGCGTCAGTTTCTTGACGCCTAAAATTTCATACATTTAAAGCATTCGAAGTTTTCTTTCCAATTTACCCTCTTGTGACTAAAACGATTGTTAAAACTTTTATGATCCCTGAAGGCCTTTTTTGGCAACTTGAAAAAAAAAAGAACCAGAAAGCCTAACTCCTTCTTGACTAAAGTTTCCAGCAAACGTGACTACCTGGATACTTCAGGGTGATCTTCTCTGGCCTACTGTTGTAGCATAAGACTGATCAGAAGGAAAACGACAATGCTCTAAAGCGTTGGAGCTAATTGTAAGGCTCTTTCCCAACGTCTCCTGGTGTTACGCCAGAGACGTTGGTGTCTAAAGTACTTTTTTTTGGCAGAGCTCAGTCTTTCCAATGATCCAAGGTAGGGATATTGGTTCTTGACGCTTGTCCGTTGTAGACTGTCCCGTTTACTTAATTTTATTTCTTCTTTGTAGTTTCACTGTCAGATTTACCTAGCACTGATTTCGAAGAGGGTCAGTGATTCCTGATGGTTGAATGTTTAGAGTCAAGAGGGTAATGTAGGGTTGACAGTGGCTGGGGTCCCTGGCCTCACGGCGAACAACTTCGCTTGTGATGTCTGACAGTAAATGACTGACTTGATTTAATAGTGGCCGGCTCTACAAAGTTTTTATTATGGACGAATCGTTGTTGGAAAAAGTTATAAAAATAAATTCATTTGCACGGTAATTCAACGTTAGATGGCCATAAAAAGAACCGATGAGTGTGATGGCTTTGAAAAGAGCCAGTGGCGATACTCCCAGTCATTCCATATTATTATACTTGATGATAGAGAGCTGGCTGCGGGTAGCTTGACTTTTACCCTTGAGTCTCTGCGTTTGGGGACCATGCTGGAGGGAAGTACGCCACTGACCAAAGAATATCTCGTTTTCATATCAATCCCCGAATAACCAACCGCTCACTGATGGTTGGGAACGTAGGCCTAGAGAATATATAAGATATTATCTTCGTAGGTATACTGTTAGGATAAACCACTAAGGAGGAGGCTAATAAAATTTGCAGCCCATGTGGCTGTCCAAACTCCTCAGGGTTGTTTTTCCTGGCTTGCTGTTGCAGCAAAAAGTGCTCTGGCAGCACACCAGGTTGGTTGGAAAATTGGCCACAAAATCCTCAAGTCTTAGAGCAGATTGTGCTTTGGCTGGACATCTCCAGGCAGTACGCCGAAGAAGTTAGCGTTCAGAACGTCTAATTTTTTGTGGCATTAGTCAATCTTGGCAGTTCAGGGTGGGATTCGACGTAAGTTGCTTGTTTATTAGAAAAGAGTGTTGCTTGGGGCCAGGATACCTATCTGCATGACTAACAATTCTGTTTTTGATGTACTGCTGGGGAATGATCATGGTATGCGACGATTTTCTCGGGGATATTATAACCAGACCCTCTTACTTCTATTGCAGGTAGCTTCAGTTTTACTTTTACGCTATCTAACGAATCCCACTCAACTATGGTAAAAAGCTAGCATATTTTTACAAATTTTTGAGCTTATTTATTGCTGCTGTTATTCATTTTTTTAAGATAAAAAATATACAAAATCTATCTTGGGAGTGTCAAAAATCAGTGTGCAAAATTTTGGCAAAATTAGTTAAATAATTTTTGCGGTTCACAATAACAAAGGTTTTTGGGACTACGCTATATCTATATAAGTAAGATGAGACGAGATAAGATGAAATATTACAAATTACTCCGTATGCGTTCTCTTGATATGTTTTTACTTTTTCTAAATTTGAAGTACATGATGTATCTGAAAAAACTCTTCTGAACTCAAAAAAATGGTGTCAAGAAAAGGATTAAAATGAGTTAGTTAAACTCAAGCACGGTTCTTTGTATTCAAAGTCTCTGGACACTCCATTTTTCTACGATAATTGAAAAAAAAGGATGTGAGTTGGTCCGTATTATTTTATCTGGGATCCACTTGCTTTTTTAAAGAAAGTCAGACCTAATTTATTTACTTATAAATCGACAATCTTAAACAAAAAGTGTCCTCAGTTTCTAAATTCAGCGGGTCAAGACACATCAGATACAAGTGTGACATTGCATGGACTCTTTACTCTCCCCAAAGCAATAACGAACCCTGGATTATTTATTCTCATGATATAATTAATAAGAAAAATGTTTTTCCAAATACATACGTTTTTTATTAAATAAAACAATACGTATGTATGTATGTATTTAAATATAATCTTTAAATTTTATGCGGTAGGCCAGTTAAAGAATGAAAATCATTAAGTACATGGAATTGAGGATTTTAATACGAATAACTTCCAATATTGAAAGGTAAGTAAGGTAAATATCCCTATTATGACCATAAATTTTATCACACTTACTTCTTTAATTTTTTTTTTCTTAACTGTGAGCTTTAACAGTAGAAATTTCAGTATTAGCTGGTGCGCTATAAATTAACCATTATTGTTCTAATTCTTAAATATGGTTCTTAGTCGTTGAAATACTTTATTTTATAATAAGATTATAAGACGAAAATGTTCATAATTATGAAACGTTGTACCTATTGTTTCATATTATGTCCCTATTTATACGACTTTTAAAAAAACGTAAATTTAGTATAAAATTTTAAGACAGTTACAGCTTTTTCTCTTGCATAATACTGTTTTATTTAACAAAAATAATTATATCGTTTATTTGCTCACTAGAAGTATATAAATTCTTTGTTGAAGTTTGGTGCCATAATACGTACAGTTCAAAAGATAGGTTATGTACGACTTTGTCCCTATTTATGGAATCATCTTTAAAATTGGTCATTTGTTGTATGTAAAATAAAGTTTTTCTTGTGAATTCATAAAGATACATAAAATATACAACTACCACAATTTTTTTATCAAGTTAGTTGTATAACAAATACATAAATTTTCATATTCCATGAGTAGGGACACATTCCACGAATAGGGACATTTACCTACCTAGGTTCATAATATAGGCACAACCATGAAACGAGTCATCTGTTATGGCGTCCCCCACTCCTTGATATTTTCAAGTGTGGTGTTGGTATAACATATATATACGACTTTCCTTTATTACTGGATTTAAATAAGATAGTTGCACCGCGTCAGCTAAATGTTTGCAAATATTCTACGCAGCTAAGGTGGAAAATAGTCTTACAATGTACTACTTACAGCGAGCCTTTCCAGCTTTTCACACACGATTAGCTTCGCCATGCCGCATACATATCCGATACACATGATGTATCCATTATAATATGGGCACGCGCATCCGGGGTATATTTATATTACCTGTATAGGTGCATCAAACAGCTGTTTGAGCGGCTAATACGGACAGAGTAGGTATTTAAGGTAAAACGCCCAATACTTGGACAGATTTTTCGAAACTAATTTTAACGCTCATATTCCGAAGTTAATGTGCAATACTTCCATATTTTTTAAATAATTACTTGTAATTAGGATGCCTTAGGATTATATAACACACAAAAAATGTTTTAAAATAGCTCTTAAATAATAGTTATCGTACATTTTAAAACATGTCAACTTATCGGAGTAGTTGGACAATCATTCTCGACTGTCGTAGTAGTTGGACAACCTTGAAAACCAAAAGTTGGACAATGCTGCAGTACTTGGACAAGTTGGAAAGCAGTACTTGGACAATACTAACTTAAACGATTTTACAGTTGTATAAATTACGATAAGGCACAAGTACTTATTAAAACTAAAGTATGTATTTAGATAAATACCTTATAACGAAAAAATGTTAACGAAGGGGATAAATAATAACAAATTTATTACGTAAAATTCGTAAGTAAAATTATTAATCTTTTTTCCAAAAATAATTTATTAAATGCAAGATAAATCCCTCAGGGTGCATTTTGATTTTCAACATTTTCAATTGTGAGGAATCGCACTTCTCCTTCTTGATTTGAATTTTCTTTAGAAGGAACTGCATCTCTTCAATAGCAAACGAATTATCCAACTCAATTAAGCTCTCACCTCGGTACTCAGTTTTTTCAATTATTCTATCAGTGAGATAGTGTAAAACCAATTTTACTGTTTTTTTTTTAATTTTGTTATTTAAGATTTATTTTTAATAAGACTATAATTTTTCTTACTTTTCTTTTTTGTTTTTGTTGTATGACCTCCACTTTTGTTCTTTTTCATTATTTTATATTTTTTTAAAAACATTTTTCCTCTTTTCAGAACCCATACTTCATCTGTATTTACAGTGAATTGGAGGTTAACTTTTAAAAATGTTGAAAAAACAATTTTCTTAAAGCGGTGCACCCCTTAACAACAAAACTGATTAGTAAAGTGTTTTTTTTCTACAAAGTACTTCACTTTTTATACACTTTTGTTTAAAAAATTCGCATAAAAGATTAACTACGTTAAAAGGTAAACAACTTTGATTGTATGTCCATGTACTGGCTACGACGTTTTTGTGCCTATGACCTGAAGTTGGACAAGAGCTCCACGTCTGTCCAACTACTACGAAATCGTGAGGTGTACTTGGACAGCTAATTTTACATTATAAAAATTTTTTTTGTCCACGATTACATTAGAAATATTGTTAATTAATGTAAAAGTTGTAAAATAATACCATACAGCATTTATACAAATGCATTGGATTAATTTTAACGAGCATTACCTATTATCAAAATCATAGAAAACGGAGAAAAATTATCGCAGTCTTATGGCGCCTACGGTGAAATTTAGAATCATTCGCATGTATTAAATGTTGCTGAAATTTTTTTAAAAATTCAAGTATATCATCAATAATAATCATAGCAATATTAATCTATTACGTTTTTTAAAATATCTCTTTTTTATTTGCTACAATGACTGATTTTCCACTGTCCAAGTATCGGTCTGAATTTCAGTTTTGTCCAAGTATTGGGCGTTTTACCTTATACGCTGGCCTTCAATTCTCCTCCGGAGAAACGCCAAGTAGGTATATATAGCGCCACGTGGAAGCAAGAGCTGTTTATGATATTAGGACACAACGCGATTTTACATAGTACTACATGGCTGTGTACAACTGCAGAGCTACAGGTATACATGTACATTAAGGAGAAGATCCTTTTTTTTTTGCTTGGCACTGTTGCGGTTTCGTTCTCCCTGCATATTCCGCTACACCTATTATAAGGAGAAGACAAGGACAACAACAACGGTAGGTATGGTACTATATCCTCTTAGGTATAGGTACCTAATAATACTCATACGAAGCTGGGGAGAAGTCGCGCGCACATCAGGAACAAGATCGTTTCACGCTCTCCTCACGCTCTCTCTCTTGCTTTGCCTACCGACTGTCTTCATTATACGCGGCAGAGCAAACAGATTATCGGCTGCATTTCCATAATTAGATTTGATACTTATAGCTTTGCACGCCACAACTATAATTTACAGAGCTATTCCAATCTTCCCGTCAATTTATTAGTTCTGACAGCTATTGCCCATTTATCGCTCAATTTCGCAAATCTTATGCATTTTTCTCCTCCTTTTGCTTCTTTTCAACTGTTTCAATGAACTGTCTCCACTTCGTCCTTTTCTCTCTGTTTGTTTGCCTCTTTTCCATGTACTTGCACCTTCTTTTATGCACTCGTCAAAACACTGTCGGAAAGTCAATCAGCTGATTTATGCAAATTCATTCTACAACCGTTCCGCATTACAAACAGACACGTGGATAAATCCGTACGTATGATACACATGTGTGTACATGTGTATATTTCTCCCGAGAATTTGAATGAACAACAGAAGCTTGTTTGCAGATCACTTGATCAAATCTTTATTGAACAAGTGCAATGTTATTGTTAAGCGTCATTTATTGTGCTTTTTGCAAATACACAATTAAGGACAGCCGAGTGAGGACAGTGCACTTTGTTTTCACAATACTAATTCAAAAATATGAAAAAGATATCAAATGGTTGAAACGATCTTCTGAGCTATACAGGAACAGCATGTAGATCAGATGTCGTAGGACTATTTAAGCTCCACTAATATTCGATTCTTTAAGGAGGTTTGGGACGGTTTGGGAGTATAATTCAGAGAGGCGAGGAACGGAGAGTCCCCCCTGCCGGCGCATCTGGGCCCCTTTTACCGCGCACCTCCTCTTGCACTCTACAAACTTCAAACTGTACGACTGTAACTGCTCATATTTTTGTAAAATGCCTGGCAAGGCTTGATTTTTTTTTGTCGTGCAACTTTCTTTTGTACCAAGGTATCTATGAATACGTTTTTTTTTATTCCAACACATTCAGAATATACCTTCATTTCAATTAAAAGGCAAACCTAACCTTGCTCTCTCATAAGAGACCGCCTTAAACTGTCAATATTTCATAATTTTTTTCTCGAAAATTTTCCTTGGTCAAAAATCTAAAAAAGCTTATGTGCACTCCTTGTATGCTCAAATGTAACATGCATTTTTTTGGCACGTTTCTACATTTTTAACTTTTCTCCCAAACCTCCTTAAATAGTACGCTTGGTATGGTCACGTTTGGTGAAGCTCGTGTCTAAAGTGTAAGTATTCAGCGTAATGTTGCGCAAATCCTTGGTTGCCTGAATGAAACTTCTGCTCTTTAGCTGAGCTTCTTACATGTAATTCAGCATTCGTTTATTTCATTATAAAGTAAGGCAAAGGTCACCTAAAGTGTGCAATGCGCTGAGAGAAGGACTTGTTATAGTAATAAGCTTCATATGTTGACTATTAACTTAAGTATAATATGTATACCACGTGATGCCATGTAAAACGGCGCAGGTTCAACGTAAATATGGTATGTTAACTATTAACATGCCGTCAGTGTCAGTTAAAATTTTAAAAGTTATAAAGAACATATAAACTAGTTTTCTGTTAACATACTTGTACGTTGATAGTTGATAGTAAACAAATCCTTTTCTCGTGCGCAACACAGAGAATCATTCGAGACTACATCTATGAGAAAGAGGTCTTCTCCGTAAATCTCTCTCTCTCTCTCTCTCTCTCTCTCTCTCTCTCTGTCTCTGTCTTACTCTTATGGGTCCGAAATGATTCCGTGTCTCGTATACCCCACGTAATCACCCAATAACTCGCTCGTCACCTACACGAGAATTTCAAAAGCTTCAATATTCCACATAAAAGAGGTCAACTGTATTTGACATGCCAAAAGAAGGTAGCTTGAATGGCGCAGTTTCTCTACGTGGTGAGTCGTGCTTTTTCTACAAAGAGAGCAACAAATGTCCTATAAGAGTCACCCTCTGAGTAAGAAATATTAAAAATTTTACAATTTGCGAAAGTAAACAAGATTTTCACTGACAAAGTAGTGAAAATTTAGGATCGTTCATCCCAATTGTTATAAATTTTTTTTCTTAATATTTATTAGTAACGGAACGAACGATCTTGATCCAAATGAAGATAATTGTCCATTCGATACACATTATTTCGAGTAATTCCAACAGTAAGTTTACTAACAAACTTAAACGGTGGAACGTTAACTTGGTAGAAATAGTAAATATTCACTAGTTTATTTAAGTTATAAGTATACAAATTTGAAATAGTGAAACCACCTGTTTTACTGTTTAAATAGTGCACATTCACTATCTTACAGGGTATATGAACTATTTTGAAAAAAATAACTTATTACTAATTTAAATTGAGGGAGCACATAATCATTCACACAAACCATTATTTTTTATTTTCCCCATCAAAGTAACAACTTTTTTTTTTTTTCATTCGAGCCAAGATGTATCGTTTGGCTTCAACATTTAATTCGACTTATTTTTGCACGTTGGACCGAGTATAGACCTCTTTGGCGTCACCAAAAAAAAAAAAAAAAAAAAAAAAAAAAAAACAGATGTTCAGTAGATATGAACTTGCATTGCATGTGTTAGAACTGTGGCAGTTGTCAAAACAAAATGAATTTTCATTAATTACAGCGATTCGAATGGCGTTAAAGTCGTAAGTATAATGTGTATCATTTTTTTTTCTTTTTCCACAGGACGCCAATGTATGTATTTTGTGCCCCACGCAGCATGTAAATCCAAGAGTCGGTGCTCCAAAGTGGACCGTCCATCAAGTAGTGTTCCCTCGTTACACTTTGTCTGTCTTCATTATGACGTGTCAACGAAGGAGCCACGGTCAAAGCAGTGTGACAATATTAACGCGTTACATGCACCCCTCGTGAATGATCACCCCTTGTCGTGGAAATGAGACATGATGCTTGCCAACTGAATAATCACCCTCAAAAGTTCGGCTCATTTAACCGCAAAACAACAATGGGGAAAAAAAAACTTAATCTCTTTCGGTTCGTGCTCCTCGTTACTCGCGCTCGATCGGGGCGCACGAGAGTAAAACAGATGATGGACGCTCTTAGCCATGGCCCCAGACCGCAGCAGCAACAAGAGCAGAACTTCTCTCGCCGAAAGAGACGTTAATGCGCGATAAAGATCTGCCCTTTAAATCGTACCTCTCTCTCTCTCTCTCTCTCTCTCCCCCACTCCCCCCCTTCTCAGCTCCTGAATTCCCGACGCCGCCGCGCGTCTGAGTGCATAACATGCAACTGCAGCTTCCCGTTTGCTTTGGGCCCGTTTTGCCGGCCGGCTCGCTCTCTCTCTCCCACCCCACGGCCCCCTCCCGAACCGATAAGAGCTCGCCAGGCCAGGCTGCCTTTATGCGCATACCTCGGAGCCCAAATTGCTGTACGCCGATAAACGCGCTGACGTACGATGTATTTAATGGGCACGGGCCGCCACTCTGGACACTGCTCGGTGTTGTTTTTATTATTCCTTTTTTTCTTCCTCCTGTGGGACGCGCTCATATTAATTTGCTCCGGCCGAAATTCCAGGACGTGTTAATTTTATACGTGGCTCGGATTCGGCGAAAGATGATTGATTCCTGAAATTCACGCACGTTGCCCTGACACCTGCAACTGCAGGTATTTTCGATCTCAATGCTTTGCGCACGACTTGTGCATTTGTGCATGAAACGTCAAAGTTTTTTATTTGATGATTATTATTCGTACAGTCACACGTTCCAGGTTGCGTTTGGGGTACGCGAAAAACCCTCGGAAAAATCAATTAACTTTAAAGCTACAGGTGTGTCGTAGGAACACACGTAATAGGTGGGTACAATATGTAAGGGACAAAGTGCGACATCCGCGGGGTAAAGACCGAGGCCTTGCAATGCCAAAAGGAGCTTTCACCGTAAGTCAATGTTTCCGGTTAGGCGGTAGCGTAAGTAGGTACAGACAGAAGCCAAAGCAAGAGCATTTAACAAACAGTATAGTGGCAGAAGTTAACAAGAGATGGACGCGTTTGGCCTCAATTAACTTTATAAGTGAGTGTAAGGAGGCGGGCGGGCGTGCGTGCGTGCGTGCGTGCGTGCGCCCGCTGGTCCGTTTGTCCGTCTGTCAGCAATACAGAGTCCATTCGCATCTGGCGCGCGCACGACATCGGCTCGTGTACACTAACCATACGTGTATGTGTAGGTACAATTACGCTATACCTATACACGTGTAGAAGAGGTGTACATAATAGACGCTTACGGTACAAGTTGATTCGGCACTGGGCGCCAAATCACGGGAGTCCCTCGGGTCCTTTTAACGCGAGACCGGATACTTAAACTGACGCAGGAGTGGAGTATATAGATATACGCGTATACCGCACGCGCGCGCACGCATGCATCCCTCGCACTGCAGATCGTCTTTTCTCTCTCTCTCTCTCTCTCTCTCTCTCTGTTCCTCGTTAGCTCTGCCACGTGTGGCCCCTTTGACCCGCCCACTCGAACCTTGACTCGTGTCACTGTCATATTGCTCTCGTGCTTATTTTTCGGTTCAAGTATACCTATACGTGGCCACGCGTGCGCATGTACGGCCAAACACGCAAAATGGTTGTACTTTCACCTATCAGTTTGATATTGTCTCCATTGCTATTTCAAGACTACCCGTACATCAAGTACTGGTATATGCTTTTGCCGTAAAAA
Organism: Copidosoma floridanum; assembly: GCF_036245765.1. Classification (NCBI taxonomy): domain Eukaryota; kingdom Metazoa; phylum Arthropoda; class Insecta; order Hymenoptera; family Encyrtidae; genus Copidosoma; species Copidosoma floridanum. The sequence goes on along the minus strand of NW_028321878.1, from coordinate 23,590,800 downwards.
AAATCACCTGTGTTGACAAAAGACACGCTACCTAATCACAATTACGTAAGATGCGCTCCCACTCACATATCACTGGCAGCGAGCACCACCTTTAATTTTTCTCTTTTTGCTTTTCTCGCGCTACACGTACGTTCGGCTGGATAATGTTGTATAGGTACATGTACTCATGCCGAAGCACTCACTTGGTGTATAAGGTCGGAGTTCGATGACACTGTTGACGCAGCTGCAAGGGCTATCGTCGTAAACACGTGGGTTCATCGGAGCATAAAGGCTGAATATAATAATACATCACCTATAGGTGAAGAACCGCAAACCAAGTAACAAGTATTGTTGAACAAAAATTTTGCAAAAACACTTGTGCTTTACTCTGATAAAGACTAAAAGGAATCTTTGCTGTACATGTGCATGTGCTCAAATATTTTAAGTGAATTGATTAATTGCTGCGCATTACTGCAGGATTTAACTAATGACGGTAATTTAAGTTTCAACAATAAATTTTTATGTTTTCAATGCTAAGGAGGCAAACAAGTTTTCGTATCACAGATCAATCGTAAGCAACAATAATTGTAATAGCGACCAAATAACTTTGTATCTCAGTGGGAGCGTTAATTTTGTTGTACGAATTGTTGCGAGTCTTCGACGTGTCACAGCAACTGTCGTTTGATAATCCATATGTCAGCACTTTGGTGCATCGACTTCTCTCATTTACCTCCAAAAAATACAGGTGTAATAAGTCGTGGCAACCAAATATTTGTTTCCGACCCTTTAATGTTTACGTAAGACTTTCGACACCCATTGATTGGTTGATTGTAGTTCATACGAGCAGTCTCCGGTGGTTGCGTTAGTGGCGGTTATTAATTCACGTAGGCGGAAAAAAAATACAAAATACTCGTTTTCGACCGACGGGAGAAATCCTCGGTTGAATTAATGATATTAATAGTGTGTGAAATCGAGATGGAAAAAAAGGGGAACAGGACAGTAGTAGTAAAAAGAAAAAACTAAAGATGAATAAGACGAAGGAGAAGAAGGAGGCGAAAAAAGAGAGTGAGAAACGTCGCTACGAGAGAAACCGACGGACTGATGGTCGGGCAGAGAGCAATAGCTGCAGAACAATAAAGTAATTGTACCGAGCGAGATGGCTACGATTATAAAAGATGGAATTAGGAGTGGCGCGTATTCGCGCTCCTACGCGTGGCACGCGGGAGAGCGCGAGCTCAAGTTGGTTGAGACGCTCGCAGGCTCCCATCTCTCTTCCCCGCCATACGTCTGCTTTGGTAGGTACACGTAGCGCTTACGCCAACTGGATCTCTAGACGTATTCGCCATCTCCAAGGTTGGGAGAACCAACGTTTTATCATGGGCTATCGCGTGGCACAACTTGTATCATTTGGTGGATGGTTACTCCGTGCTTTGCGGATCGCAGGTGCACCTGCCCGTGAATTTGTTGGGCATTATTGGGATTCCAAAAGGTCACGTGACTCTCGCGATATATATAGTCACTTGGGGGACAAATAACACAGGCCTTATGGGTGCAATTATATTTTTATTTTGTTTACACGTTCAACGATTGTAATACGATGATAGCCTTTCAATAACATATGTTTGAGGAGAGGACAATACCTTAGCTATTTTTCCCTAACTCAATTAGTTTTTTGCAGCTTGAAACTTTTCTTTGAAAGTGCGAAAACGCACATTTAATCTGTACAAAGTTCTCCCGGTCCCGACTATATATAGGAAAACAAGCGGGATTTTGGTAAGGTTAGATGTGCGTTTTTGCACTTTCAAAGGAAAGTTTTAAGCTGCAAAAGACTAATTGAGTCGGAAAAAAATAGTTAAGGTATTGTCATCTTCTCAAAAATATGTTATTGAAAGACTTTTTATCTTATTACAATCGTTGAACGTGTAAAAAAAATGAAAATATAATTGCACCTGCAAGGCCTGTGTTATTTGTCCCCCAAGTGACTATATATATCGCGAGAGTCACGTGACCTTTTGGAATCCCAATACCTGTATACATCGAGGCGTCAAGCTTTTCTCTCCTGTGCTTTGCGACGATGCATACCTTGGTACGACGATACATGTTTATACGCATCTATGAAAATAAGGATATATAAGTATACACCATTTGCCACCGAGACACTTGTGTAGGTACACACGAGAGTCAACTCATCACGCACACGACCAGTTCATTCATCATATCTGATGTCGAGGCTGCCGACTGCTCGATGCTCGTCCGTTCATTAAGTATTAGACATGTAGGTGCAGTAAGTAGTTGCACGCACACGCTCACCAGAGAGAAGAAGCTACACAGTTGGAGGTACAACATAAATATAAGCATATGGGCTTGCAAGGTGAAAAGAATCTAGAGGCCGAATCAACCGTGTACATGCATATACCATCAGATTGTAGTGGTACATATTATACCAGTACCTACATAAATATGTGCACGTAATAAGTATAAAAAAATTTACGCTCACATCGTGCTCCTACGCGACGGTTTTAATCCCGTTGCAGACATCCAATTGCAGTAAGTAACGCAACAGCAATCGAAGAACGCCGGCACACGCCCAGTGGCGTCATCTCGCCGAGCTCGGCGAGTCAAGCGCTTTTTCATGACCCGCTGCTACGTATAGATTGACACCACCGTCCATCTATCTAGCAGAAAAGTCGCGTTAATTGCACGTAAGTACGCAGTGTCAACCAAAGCTTACAAGCTTTGTGATTCATTTGTTCGTTAGGGGAATACACGATCGTTGTGATGTATCGCGTGAGCGCGCACTTGGTTACTCTTGCACCATTAGCTGCGGCGACAAATGAATTAAATGATACGACGCGCAAAGTCAAGGGAACGGGGGTCCCAGCTGGGGGGCATTGCAGCCGAGGCACGACACTACTCGAAAAAGCCTACATCAGGTAAGTAAGTAAGTAAGTATAAGATTAAAACACGTTGGTGGGCGAATTGGGTATGGATAATCGTGGTAAGTAAGCAGTAGTGAGTAGCCGACGGACGCAAACGTTGCCGCTTGAAAGACGACTGTGTACATGTAAGATGGTGGATAGATCGAGCACGATTTGGAAAAAAAAATACATTGGCGTGGAGCTTTTTTTTTTCTTGTTTTTTTTTTCTGTAAGTATCTGCGTCTTTGTCGCTCCCTGTCTCTCTGCAGCGCCTTCCTCGCAAGCTAGCACTATAGATACACGCACGAGGTGAGTGCGTAGGCTCGTTTACTTATCCAACGCCATACCTGAGTTATTTATCTGTCTTTTGCCCGAGAGTGTGTGCACGGCCGCGCCAGTGACGGAAATATTACACGCACATATGTAAATATATGTATACGTACACGCACGCCCAAGTGGTAGTAGGTACAGGTCGCTCAGCCATCGGCAGTATCAGCACGTGTCGTAGAGGTATGTGCAAATCCGTGTGTACGTACAACATAGGTATACCCACATGTTGGCGTTCATACGTTGAAATCTCTGAAAAAAACTTTGCACGGGATGGAGAAAATAAAAAAAGGGGCAATCGAAGGATTTTACAGAGGCAGGTGTAGGACCTTTTAGCAACAACAGGTGGGTATTCAGTGGCTGTGGGTTGGCCGAATTGTCCGTGGATGCGTGCACTTCAAGATACTTTCTATTTTCGTCCACGAAAAATAAAGGTGGCAGGAAAAACCAAGAGATTTTGTAAAAGTAAAGGCTATTTACCGCGGGGACGTCCCGTGCATGAATCAAGACTAATTCAACGCATCGATAATCCACGGGACGTATAAATTGTGAGTGAAGTTCTCTTTTCAAAATCTCGGTTTTTCTCCGGCTCGTATATTTTTCACGAGATTTCGACATACCCGCGTGTACACATCGATACTTGCAGAGCGACTTATGCGCACCACCTACGTACGCGTAGCGTCACACTTTGCGGGCATAGAACGAGCTCTTACACATGCGTGAGTGGCATGGCGCGAGTCTGTGTGTGTGTAAGTGTTCGCGCGTGGGTACGCTGAGAGACAGTGTTCAAGGCCCCTGACTTCGAATAGGTATGCGTGCATGCCGTGTGTGGCTTGCACATAAACGGCTCCTAACCGATCACCGATGGCGCTCTCTCTATCTCTCTGGTATACGCAGCCTACCGCTGCTTGGGCCTGGGGATCAGCTAGGCACGCCGTGCAATATTCCGTACGGAGAGCCTCTCGTCATCGCGAGCGTGTCGCACACGATCAGGCTCGCTTTCCAGAGACAACTTGAACTTCTTGCGCGACGGATAAAATGGATAAAAAAAGAGATTCCAAGCCAACAGCCAAACACTACGGTCGTTCGATCGATGTAGATTTTTTTTTTTTTTTTTTTTAATGGGAAAAAAAAAGAAAAAAAAAATCAATCAACTCTGCAAAGGAAAACGCCGTAGGGTGTGGAAAAACACAAAGTGGTGCTCGGGAATCGACGGCATTGAGAATAGGTCCCTGCTTCGTTATCCAAAACTGCGGGGGATATAGAGATGTTTGTCCATATCCCGCCATCTGACACGTTACTCATGTGATGCTGTTTCGGGGCACTTGGCTTATTAGCCCGAATAATCGAGGGAGCGCGTATATATATACATATATATATGTATACATGATACATATCGTTGTGGGTATAGTTATTGAGCGCAGTCTTGGGTGGCACGCACCAATGCCAGTTGCGTTGTTATTGAGGAAGAGAGGCAAATCAGTGCTCGCTCGACGTAACGATTTTAGGCGCGTAAAAAGTTATTTTTCGCTGCCCGCAGATTAATGTCTTGCCTGTTTGTGCTGATTAGATATAGGCTTTTTGTGCCAACACTCGGCTGCTTATTCTAATTACCAAGACCCCGTCTTAATGCTCATTTGCATGTTTCTCCGATTTTTCCGTGACTTATGTGTTTTTCCTATTCCCGATGAATTTTAAAGCTCGATAGCGTCCAGCCGCGGAGGTTGAATACTTGTCTCTCGCAGCTGTTGTAAAACTCTTCTTATTTATTATCATTGTTAACCACTGCCTAGGTATCCAATGAAGAAGACTACTGATACCTTTTTTCATCGCTAACGCGCATCTCTACGTAGATGCTATATTTTTTCGTTTCATCATCGTACTCGTACCACTGTTTCGAAATCGGTTACATGACCGATGGTTGATTGTCGTCATGTATGCATCTATTTGTAATTGTGGTACATGAATAGCACAGGCAAAAAGAGGTGAAAACAGAGCAAGAAATAATGGAGAATAGGACAAGTAGGAGGCGAGTAAAAAGTTTAAAAAACGGGGTCTGCCTTTTCTTGAGTCCTATAATTGACTGACATCGCGCTCAAGAGCAATTTTCATCTCATGACGCTCGTAAGGCGGGATGAGCTGAAATGGCCCCTTATGAGAGCCCTTTTGTCTCTTGGTTGTGTCGCGTCGTGACGTTCTTGCGTCCGTTTTCTTAATTACAAAATTGCGAGGGCCCGTCGACTGCGTAGTTGTCGTTGTACACCGAATATACTTATACATCCACATAATCATCGTGGAAACGAGGTGTCGCAGCCAGGACTTCCTATTATGCGCACTGAACTTATACTGTGAGCTACGGATATGCGCAATACTCTTTCTAAGCTTGAAAAAGCATTTTAGAAATCATCTCGACAACAATTACAAGGTTATAAGTGAGTTGTCGTTTTTTTTTATGAGAATCCAATTTTCTTATTTTTCATGTTCTTACTTTTGACCTATTCTATTGCATTTGAAAAGTTACAACAATTCGCAAATGAAACGCAAAGGGTTGCTCCCAGAGATGATTATCAGAGTTCTTTAGTTCATGCCTTTAGTAACATAGTTCTCGGTGGCACTTGGCTACCAGGGTAACCAACAATGCCCGGGGGATCTGCCAAGCGGGACCCAAGGGTCCTTTGCGATTACGCTGACTTGATGCACACCAGGTGCGAATGCACACATTGCTTCGAGGCATCAGAAAACAAAAATAGAACCAATTGAGGAGCTGATGACAACAATGTGCCGTTGAATCAACTTTTGATACAACGTTATTTTATACTTGGCAAAAGAACAGTATACTAAGCAATTAGATTCATCACTTGGTAGGTAATATCAATTGACCTGACACCGATTGTCACCAATGTGCATGTAGCTAGTACATGATTTCACAGATGTATTGTATAACATGCTCTCACAAAGCTTTGCACGTACGATTGATTTGAGAATTATGATTCATAAATATGTTTCGTTCCAGTAGCAGTTTGAAAAGTTATCACAAGCATAAAAGTAAGCTCTAGCTTTTTTGTAGATAGGCTTTTTAACTATAGTACACTTGAATGGGAGGTTTTGCCTGCAATACCAGAAATTAAACCTTGTTCATCTTTTCAAGGCTGATTTGCCATTGGAAGCTTCAAAAAAATTTAAGGTTCTAACTCGTACAACGGAGCATGGTTATCTCATCAAGTAATTTTCATAAGTAATAAAAATCATAGTTTACTTTTTGTTTTAGATGCATTTCTGTACAATGCTGCACGTTGTTGTGTTTACATATTTTTGTTTTTGTTACTAAACAAGCATAAAAGTCTATTGCAAGGGAAGAAAGTTTTTCTTGCATTTTTAATTAAAACTTTTTTTTTTACATTAAAAAAATATGAAATGAGACCCATTAAACCTTTGTACTGCTATAAACGATGTTAATGTTTAATCAAAGATGGCTTTTGATAGAGAAAGTTACAATGTTGAACTACACGTTTAGTACAATTTAGTTTCAAATGTACATTAATTTAATGTAATTTTTGTCTACTTGCTTCTTTTAGGCAAATTAAACAGTTTCACTCCAGATTGTTTACATACAATAAACTTGTTTCATAAAATATATTTATATAACTTAATGTAGTTCACAAGATTAGAGATACAACAAATAAAAAAGCCTCAACGAAACAATTGATCGTCTAAAGTACAATCACATTTACGATTCAAACAGCAACAATACCAGACAATCTAATAAGCTTTGCCAACTTTTAGCCAAAAATGTTTTAAAAATTTCCTAGTTTAATATTAAAGAGGATGTCACACGATTTTGTGTGGAAATTCGTAAATTTTCTTTACAACATATTGTGTCACTTTAATTATCGCAGAATCTCATCAAAACATGATGAAAATTTAAATTGTTGCCATAGTAGTTACTCACATGAATAACATTATTCTATTGCTCATTTGTTAAAAAGCTCTTTTTAAATAATTGCCGTAATATTTAAGTAAAGTACTGTAACATATTAAATAATGTCGATGCAGATAGCTTCCTCTGAATACACGTAAAATATGGTACTTTTTTTATAAACGTAAAGACGAGAAATATGCAATAATTTTGTTGTAAAATTCCAAATACTATGAAAACGAAGTCCTACATACATTAATACAATAAAAAATAATCTACAAATGCATGATTTTTTTTGTCGCTCAGCTAATACATTAAACTACTCAACTTGAGCGCAACCCTAAAGTACGCAATAGAATAGACTCGTTAAAAAAGCATTATGCTACATTGGTTCGCATCATACTTCCTAGTTTATTAACTATATTTGAAAAAAAAAAAAATTTCTATGAATGAAGATTCAATGCTTGTTGCATGTTAAATTTCGTTATTATGTATAGTGTAAACCACACTGATGACGGCTTGCTGATAAACGGCAATTAGAGTCATCTTTTGATCTCTTTGAATATTCATGTTTAGAAAGTTGTAAAAAGATAAGTAATGCGTCATTTTACCAACGTCAAGTTCATAATGAAAAAACGTTTTTGTATTATGCTTAAATTTGAAATGATATTATAGATACGGAGTTTACTAGAAAATTAGTAGTCTACTATTCTATGCTAGCTAATTTAACAAATTTTAAGTAATGTAACGTATATTTTCCTACTTTTGAGTTATGTTTTACTATTTCACACTTATCATAAGGAAGTTATAAGCTATCGTTTACCATCCACTGTTACATTAGATTCAAAATTACGTAAAGTATACACTATTACGTTTAATATAGGCTATTTTACCTGATTTTTTATTGCCTTGTCTTTAATACCTATGTAAAGATTTTTCGAATGATGAAATTTATTTACTGTTTTGTGGCAGTTATCGTATCATACCTCCTATCACATAAAATATAATTCATGTTTTTTATTTAAACTCATGGCTTTGAAAAAAAAATTGTTAAAAATCTTCTTTTTTAAAACGTTGTATGACGTGATAAAACACGATTATATATTTACATGGCAGCTTGCGTTCTTGTATTGAGTTTTATAAATTCATAAGAGCTCATTACATTTCCGTTACATCTCACTAAAATTTTTCATTACTGTACAGAATATTGATTATATCAGAAAACATTCACCAAAATTCTTATTTTAAGGTAGATTTTTGGAACTATTTTCTCAGTGTCCTTACTGATAAAGACATCGGTTTTAATGCATTACGATTTCATTTCAAGTTTCATCATAGGTACTTTTCTGTTCTCAAAACTTGTAATAAATTTCTTTCACTCGTTTATACGTAAAACACTTATACATTAGATAAGATTCAAAATGCACAATGTATAAGTAAGTATAAATTTACTTCAAATATTGACTGACTTTTTTCCGAATGTTTGTCAAGCCAAGTCAAAAAACTTGTAAAGGGCTTTATTAAAATAATAAACACATGAAAAAGTATTTATTCAGAAGTTTCATTTCTTAGCTTAAACAATGGACTAACGGTTGTAAGTCAAACTTTATTTTATTCGTTATAAAGCATTTCCAAAATATATCAAGTATTTGAATCATGTCACAGATATTATATGTAGTGGAGGTCAGTACGATCCAACTAGTTTTTTGCTCATGATAGAAAATGTGCAGTAACTATAGAATAATCTGTAAAAAAATATAAAAATTATCTATCACTTCAAAGTTCTGCTTGATAATGATTCGGAAGTAACAGTAAATGATTATTCTATACACTGGAGCAATAAATCATGCATTAATCAAGCAATACATTGGATCAATTCCTGGCACATGGTACAACAGCACGTCAAAGTTCATCATATCTTTGGATTGATACAAAAACTATTGTCACAGAGATGATAAATTATATAAATTTTAGCAAACGGTAATGTGCGAGAGGCACATCTACCCATTAAGTATTAATATATTATTCTTTTTGGTGTATATCGTGCTAACGGTACCCTTAGACTAATAGTGAGAAACAACGACTGAGATAATCTTAAGTGATTCAAGTGACAAAGTACTTGACGTATACGGTAAATAATATTATACAGCGAGCCAAGCCATTAGTTTACATTAGGCGAATGCTTATGTTGTTTCTAGTTTTTATTTTTAGAAGAACTGAAACTAAAATAGTAGCCCAATGAATGGGATAGGTGTAGACAAGTAGCAATCTGTGGGAGAAAAAAATCATTGACCAAGCTCTCTGATTTTTTCTCAATACATATTATCACAAGCATCGTAAAAAGATTCGTAAAATATTAAGAGTTTGCTATGGTTGTATCTGGAACGAACCCTGATTGCACTAGGTGCTCATTGCAAAGGCCCTTGATTTTGGTTGGGAACTATTAAACTGGGTCCAAGTATCACAGCTATACATTGCATTTGTTTGTCGTTACAATAATGTTTTCATGTTTGCATATACCTTAAGATGATCCTTGAACTCCATGCGATTACTTTTTCATTTTTCAATCAGAAATGTGGGGGAATTTTAGAACTCAAGCGCTTCATCAAAAAATATCAGGTAACGTATTATACGATATGCTTGAATCTCATAATAGCTCGTAACTGTTTGGTTTCCTGATGAATAAATTAATCATTTGATCATTTTCTGACTACCTTACCTGCATGTTTTTATGGCCTAAGGCGTTAAGACATGACAGTTGTTCTCGGCTAACATTTGTCTTCAAATCATTAAAATACTAAGAGGCAACAATCCTTAGAGTAAATACACATATGATTATTTTAAAATAAGCTGAATAAACACATGAATATTCATTAAAATTTAATTGCATTATTTATTAAACGTGTTATACTATCTCTAAGCTACTCTAATGATCTGTAACAAGTGCAAAATCTTTAAAGAAAAATGGGTAATTAGACCTCATTGAAATGACGCAGTTTGACATGACCTCCAGAAATGTATCAAATTATTTATGAAGAGTGAACTGCTACTTTATTTTTGCCATTTGTATTCTAAGAAATCAAGTAATTACCTTTGTAATAAGCCAGTAATGTTACTATAATGTGAGGAATAATAGAAAATATTTGTTTTTTGGTCCAATTTTGAAGTAGCTGTTGTTGTTTTTTAAAAAATGTCAATTTAAAACTGTCTCTTCGTTCTACCATTTCTCCCTCGCAACGCGTAAAAGAAGAACAGTGTTTTCATCACAAAACTGCCGTAGCCTCAGTTTCTATGCTAAAGTTAACACAAAATAAGAACTGTTAAGTAGTTAGAAAATCAAGGGATATAACTTGCTTAAAATAATAACTAAAAAAACTAATAAATAAAAAAATACCTAAAACTCAGACTTGATTGTTGAAAGTCGATTATTTCGTTGGGCCTAAATTAAAGAAACTAAGGGGTTTTTGAGATAAGTATGTTTGATGACTTTTAAAATAAACTTGTACTCCTAATGTCGAAGTATGCCAAGCTCATGTATAAAAAATTATTCTACTTTTCAAGCATTTGAGTGACCTTTCTGAATTTTTTGTAGATTCCTTTGCAGCTTAGGGGTCGATCAACTGTAAGAGGTTTTAGTATTATTGTCCAGTGTTTATTTATACATTACGATAATTTTGTGCAATTTCTTAGGTTTGGTAGAACTATGAATTTTTCGGTAAGTTTTATTGAAGTAATATATTTATCCTTAACTGTTTGACATCCCTCATTTAAATAACCCACTATCTTTTTTTCGTTATCAAACAAACTGATTCAGGATCGAAACTTGATTTTTGGTGAACGGTTTCAGCATCCCTCGATCACTTGCCAAAAACTCATAGGACCCATATATATGTATTCATACAAGTGCACTTGGTACATTAATTTATCTCAATAACTTACACCTAAAATAACCATCGGCCTATTACACATATAATACAACATTCATCCTCAGCAACATTTGCATTGCGCTAGTTCGATTTCTTGATACATGATGATGAACTTGAATGTAATTGAAAGCTCATGAAATCCTTTTTTACCTGGATGCAGCTAATAATCTGCATGAACTGTACAATCAGGGTTTTGAGATTACGGATATTGAGCTCATGGCTTATGGTTGAAGGGAGGTGTGCTTAAATTTATTGTTAACAACTTCATTAAAAAAACAATGACAAATTAAAACTCTGAAGAAAATTCTGTCAAGGACCATTATACGAGACCATTACATTTTATCGTTTCGTCTATTATTTGTGGCATTTTTTCCCTACTGCTTGTATGTGTACCGAACCTTGTCCAAAGATTGGTCTCCAAAAGGAATTCCCATAGGTTTGACGCTAACATTAAGGCACTCTCGTTTCCAGTCCATAACTGCCCCACTTAACACCTCGTATGGCGCTTAGACGGAGCTCAACAGTAAAAAGGAAAACTATCAATAAAAACGAGGAAAAATAAAATATCTTTCGACATTATGAAAAAGAGGAGGGGGAAAAAAAAATGAAAAAAAATGGAGCACGCGTGCCGAGAGTGATATAAAAACAAAAGTACATCATAAATATGAATAAACCAAGGGATACAAATCTCTCTCTCTCTCTCTCTCTCTCTCTCTCTGTGCGTGCCCTGTGCGGAAATAAAATAAAAAGCGTGTTCGTGAACGCATGCGTGTCAACGTACGTGTGTGCACACAAGCATCACGTGTACAGCGTATATACGAAAGAAGCGACGTATAAGTATAAGTATACGAAGCGTCCACATGCGTAAATATATGGTAGATGGTGGTGTGTCCCCCGTCGTATTTCATGACGCCCATAAAATAATAGCTGTTGCATCATCGTGACGAGGCGTCACAAAACGATCTGAATCAAAGAGCTGCACAACACGAATCACCACACAAAGGCCACAATTCAGCAATAGCACGAATCTGACGCACTGCGTGCGCTCATCTGTATACTTGCCCGTATAGTGGGTATATTTACGCACACACGCTCCCACCCACACGTGCATATATATATATACACGGGCGTGCGGTATCCTCCCCCATGGCAGCTTTATTATATGAATATGTATGTATATATACGTGCGTTGGTACACGCAAATACCCCACTTATTTGCATATCTCTCTTTTCCTTTCTCCGAGATTGATCGATAAATATTGAAAATGAGCACTCGTCCTTTTCGTTCACGTTCTAGTTACGAGTGCGTACCCGTTCAATAGTAGCAATCCGACAACAATCGCACTTGTTGACAAATCATGGGACCTGCAATAATCAGAAAAAAAAGTGGCAAGTTGAATATTAATGTTTACGTAACATAAAAACATACGTAAACACACACACACACACACACACACACACACACACACACATACGAAAGAGTAAAACATTCATTAGCACCGACCCAACTCGTGATAAGTTTCCACGCTTGCAAGTTAAAGCCAGCAGTCAGGTGTACGCGTATACAAAGCTACTTGTGCTTGGATATATTATATTCATATAGGCTGGTAAGTCGCGCGTGAGGGGATCGAGCATCACGTGAGACTCGTTAGTCGTTGGAAATCCTCTTCTCGGGAGGAGTTCCCGGAAGTCTCGGAGAATCAAGCCACAGGAGCGAGCGAAGCGCTAAAGCGCTAAGACGTGCAACGCACATAATACATGTACGTGTACACGTGGATACTTACTTACAGATCAACCACACGAAAAGAAAAAAGAACGAATGTACACACGTATGAGTGAGCGTGTATAGTCGCCCATTGCACCTGCATTTCAAGCTTCACTTACGATTAATCGTGTCGATTGGCAGTGTCATTGGCATGCTTAGAAAACTAGTCACCTAGCAAGGTACTTCTTTTTCCTTTAATTAGTGATTTTTTTACTCATGGTAAAAACACTAAGCTTTCTTTACCGACAACATCTTACTTGATTCATAGACATCATTGGCAACGTGGTTGTTTTATTTCAATCATATATGTCAAATATACAGGGGTAAATCTATGACGGTACGACCGTACCGGGCGCCGTCGTAAAGCGGTGCCGAAAAAGCAGGGATTCAACTAAAAAATCCCTGACATTGGCCAAAAAAAAGAGTAACGTTATTTCATTTTTAAAAATTTTTTTTGGTCAAAGTAAAAAAAAATCAAACTCATTTTTGGTTGAAAAATAACATTCTAATATTCGACAGATTTATTTTCATTTTAGCAAGCTTTTGTTAAGGTGGTCATCAGTCATGTGTTACTAAATAAGTTATTAAAATGTTCTCAAGCATTTCTTCTCGCGAGCCATAGGAAGCACTTTAAAGTTGCTACCAGAGGGGTTTTAACAATAAAAACTTGTAGAGTGATATTTATACTGATAGCTTAAGGAATATTGAACTAAGCAAGTCTAGTATTATGCAAACATTGTTAATTTGGTAATCAATTAAATCCCGTTAACTCCAATTAAGGCAATAAGAAGTGCATTTCGCATTATTGTGGCAAATTACATTTGGCCAACTGTGGGGCTAACCCTGGCAGCCTACAGTAGATTTTTTTTGCATGGAAGTATGTAGCGCATTCGTGCCATCCATGAAAGCTATTCTACAATTGCGCTGCCCATTTAACAGGGAATCAATGCAAAATTAACAATGTAGTTCACGATGGATTTCAGCGTTGATATTTTCCATAGGGATAATCGTGTAAAACTTTGTTCACATTTAACTACAGCTTGCCACCGGGACTTTATAATGACAATCGATAAAGTGAGCATTTTTTCGATAATTCATGCCAAATAATGGTTGTGCTCAGTGCCCATGCGCAATCTAGGGATTACCGAAAAAAAGCTCATTTTTATTTGTATCAACATATCGACAGTCGTGATAAGGCTCCAGAGGCCAAATTTTGCACTTCAACATACGTGATTGCATTCTAAATTAAGCGGCATATGGCTGCAACGTACCGTAGTTACGAAAATGTAAAAGAAAAGTAACTTTGTGTCCTTTAGGGATACACAACGGGGGCTAACACGGTCACTCTCGAATGCTATCACGCATATCAAAGTATGAAATCAGACCCTCATAGATATATTCACATGCCCTGTTTACACCAAGACACCTATAGCATTTCAGACTGGCAGAGATGTGTTACAAACTACATAACACTATCTGCTTTTCTCTGTATATTTATCCACCATGTATCTCATCACTTGGTATGGTTCTGCTAGTACGTGTGCCGCCCGATTTCTCTCTTTTTCCTAACCCATATCATTGATTCGGCGTTTCAAAGCACGCGCATATCTTGTGAGATGAGCTCTGAATGCTATTAAGCGTTTTTTTATTAGTCTAGATAAAACTTTACTAACAAATATTCTTGCTCTTTTGTGTTTTCTATTACTATTTGTGCGCCCTTGGTAAGAAAAATAGGATTCGATACACATGTCTATCCGACAAAGATGGTCCTCGGACGTAACTTCGCGAGAGCCATCGGACCCATGGGACCACCCTAGAGTGATGAACGTTTGTGACTAAAACTGCTAATCTTCAGACTCGGAATATAACATGGTTACGACTAACAATTGCAGAAAAAGAGGGACGCCACAATAGGATCTTGCACCGACTTGAAAATTTTTAGGACCGCCTTTGCAAATATGCTTACTGAGACCCACATTCCTCTCTTTTTGACTCCTTATTCAGTTATGAAACATTATTTCCAGTACTCGTTGATCAGCCGCTTCAGTTCATATCTCGTTGCGTATGGTTGGTTGTTGAACTTGATTTAAAAGTTTTTTAAATTATTGCGTCAGCAGTATCATATAACACGACTTACATTGCTGATTTCCAGTTACTTAATGAGCAATGAATGCCACCAAAATTAGATAATCCGTGGACGAGACCATGAACACACATACATACATGTGAAACCTAAATATTATTGAATTTTTTCAGCCGATCACTAATGACCAACAATGACCTTAATATTAGTTGTGTTGATCGATAGAGGAAAGTTATTTCTACTTAACTCGATTCTCAAATCATCGTAGCAGCAGACTGTACCAACGTTGCGACGAAACATCCGAGTACCAGCGACACGATATACTAGATTGAGTTTTATGCTTTGGAGAACTCGGCTTTTGATTAAAATTCCAGAAGCCGTTCGATGGGGAGCAAAAAAAAAAGTAAGGGAGTCAGTTGCTTGATTTTATTTTCATCAAAGCTAAGCATTTCTCATCCATGTTGTTTTACAGATTGACAACTTTGTACGTACTACACAAACACCCACAAAAGCTACGGGGGCCTCGTACGTAGACAAACAAGTTACACGCATACGTGTAAAATAAGGTTGGTATTGTATTGATTTGGGGGGCAAACACCCGCAGAGAGCGTGCATGTGTGCTTAGTATACATTATGTGTGTCACTTCGTAATGTGCCCTGCCCTCATCCCCACGCAGTAGTATTATGCTCGTGTATATAAGGTATAGACAGTGCAGACACGTCTGGTCGGTTGGTGTGCTTGTAGACTTGTCAAGTGACGTCACTCTACCGGAAATAGAATGTAGGTAGCATTGCTTATTAAGCTTTCAACGGTGAAGACCATTAAAAAAGAAGAGCAAGTGGAACACGGAGGGTATAGGTGGAGGTATTTGCGTGCGTAAGTACAGAAGTAGAGGTGATGAAGGGGGGGGGGGTGGGAGGGAAGATACGGACATTCGGAGCTAGTGCAAGGCGAGAGAGAGAGAGAGAAAGCGTCGGTCAATTGTTTCCTTCGTACGTCCATGTACGTCCACCCATGTGCGCGTGTGTGCTGCAAGTGCTGGCGCGCTTGTACAGCCATCCACGACTGTTCTCGCTCTTGATATTGTTTGAAGGTGGATAATAGAAAACTGCTGATGTTGCAGCTGCTATAAAATCGGTGCGCCATAGATTGCACCTACGTTTGATTGCTCTGTGTACTCTGTCCTGCACGAGTAGGAGGATACTTCCATGCGGCGTCTGAGACTAAGGTAAAACCATCGAACATGAGCCAAATTCCAACTTCCACGTCGTCCACTGCTACCGTGCTTGTCGGTGCTCTGTACGACATTCACCTTTTTCAATTATTTCTTCGACTTGAAACACATCGAACGACTCGTTATCAGCAAAATGGGTCTTTACGCAAATTATTCACCACTTATCTGTACATAATTTACACGGATTGTGTTTATTTTCTTTAATTTTTGCTTTTTTTGTTCTGCTTGCATTAGCAACGCTTCGATTATCATATCAGAAACATGTGTTCGAATCATAATTACAACGTTATTTTGTTGCAAACCGGTTACAATTTTTTTTAACAGGACTGACTCGGGTATTATTATTTTGAAATACATGTGTTAACCATTATTGTTTAAAAAGTATAGATAAACAGAGAAAACCTCATTGTTTTACAATGTCATCATCGATAAGTTCCCACAAAGCGATTTTCATGCTGTAGGTTGAAAATTAGCGTCGTCACTGGTCATTAACAAACTCGTGCGGAATAAAATTAAGGCTACCTTTTTTTTTTTTTTTTTTTTTTTTTTTTTTTTTTACTCTTTAGTGTAAAAAGCAATGGCGATGGGTTACGAGTGAGTGTGATGTAAGGCTTGGACGGTTGCAAATTTGGAAGTTATATAAATAATTTAAAAAAAAAATGGAAAAAAATCACACATGGCTTCGACTAAAATCTGGTGAGATGTCAAAGAACGAACAATGTTATGCACAACGATTCAAATGAGGATATCAAATTATACCAGTGTAGCTGCACGCACACACGCAGATCAGAGAGTTGCAATGCCGGCATCACTTTCGAACTTAACTCCTCGTGACCCAGACATTCACATCCAGTTAGTTTGCGATGTAAATTTCAAGCGGATTTGAATACGAATCCACAAGTCATTTATAGAGTGTCTCCGAAAGCAACGATTTTCACTTTTATACTCACACACGAGCAGTTCAACGCACTCCCGAGTAGCTCATAAATGAATAATACCCACAACAGCACTATAATCTAATACACACTATCTGATTATTTTTATGCACATGCTTAACAACCTTACTACTATGCTACAGGCAACGAATGAGCCAACGTAATGCTCTAGTCGCAATACTATGAGGGGCAAACAAGCGATCGAGCGAGCAAGTGGCTATGAAAGCATTTTACTTAGTCGTTACTTTCGGTAAGTACTAAGTAAAAGCGTATAATGTACGTGAGAAAATCAAGATAGATCGGAAAATTAAGTGAAAAAGCCTCTCGACCAAGTTTTTCCCCGTTGGCGCAACTACTGGCCGTAGGGCAAATATCTTTTTCTTTTCCACGTCTTCCTCACACCCCTCGATCCTCCCCAAACGCGTTGACATATGGACACAGGAAAACACACACATACATGGAGAGACGATATAAAACTCTGAGCATACTAACCTCGCAGGAGCGTTTTCCCTCTCTACCTGGAGCTACTGATCCCGACGGAAGTGAGGAGAAGAAAATTGACAATGCCAGTGCGGTCGAGTGAGCTCGGAGTACGAAGAAACACGCGATGCCAGAAACACCCTGAGTCCGGTGACGAGTGAAACGATAATCGAATGGGTTCAAGCCTAGATTTGTGTGGGGGGTAATGGGGGGACGATGGGGGGACGATGAGGGGGGGGGAGAAAAAGGATGGAGAAAAGTGAGAAAAGCTCGCGAAAGCAGGAGTAAGTATATACAATATATTGAGCAAGCGGTGGGACATAGAGGAGTTGGTAGTGCGAGAGTGGAAGATCCGCCGGAGAGCTTGCAAGGGAGAAGAAGTATAGTAGTAACAGCAGAAGAAGCGACGGCAGCGTTGGCGACACTTTGGCGCAACGAGTGCAGCAATGGAGCACCGGTATCCAAGCAGTGGCGAGGGCTCAGGCGGACGTTGCCAAGGCAAAGGCCGCATCACATCATCGGCCGCTCAACAGTACCTACTGCCGCACCACTGTGCACGGGGGGGTGTGCGCGCTTGCGCTGCCCCTCAGCCATATACGGGCCGGCCCGCGGTGGCCCTTGTGCTAGCAACAACCCACGCACGGGCTGCTCGCCGAATGGCTTGTGACACGCATGCGCCCTGCTACGCGCGAATTAGCGCCTCCGTGCGCCCAAGTACTCCGTCAGGGCTCCACCCGATCCATCATCAACATCCCCTCCAACGCCCACGCGCGCCTGCAGGCCCTACGTGCCACAACCCCCGCTCCCGCCCGCCCACTTTGCCGTTCCTCCCTCTCTCCCTCCTACCCTCCCGACCTTTCCCCCTTGTCTTTTCCCTTTTTATTTCTTTTTCTCTCTCCTTTTTTTTTTTTTTTTTTTTTTTTTTTTTTTCTTTTTTTTTTCTTTTTCTTTTTCTTCTTCGCGAGTGCCTATAGTAAGTATATATAGATACGTGCATGCACGCGCCGCTCGTACCTCGTACGGACGTGTATATTTGTATATACAGACTCAAGTGCGGGAGGCCTCCTCGCTTTTTTCGCCTTCCGCAGTGTGCCTTCGAGCCGCTCCCCTTCTCGTTTGGAGCATCTTCGCTGGAAAGGCGGCAAACGTCCTATGTATACATGTACCTACCTACGTATACCAAGGGGATGTGCACACAGCAGCGTTGGACGACATCGGCCCGGCGAATCTCTTTCTCTCTGTCTCTTTTTCTCTGTTTCTCCGTCCCTCCTGATTCTTCTGATCCATGCAAGCCCAACTTTATTATCGCTGACGGGCTCGTTATTTGCGTCGCATACTTGCGTTTTTGCATCCTCACAAATGAGAGCGCCCCGACCCATCATTACACTCATTTGTTTGCTTGCTTTCCAGGAGAGCTGTTGATCTTTGACGTAGCGTTGCTTGACACTCGAGTTGACGGTGGAGTGGTTGGCGGAAGGGCTGGGGGGGAGGGGCGGTCGCTTTTTGCGCATCGCGTCCAAGAGCTGAGGTATCCGAGGTATCTGTCACCTCTGTCGCCGTACATTGAAAACACATTCTATCTCCCATCCGCATCGCGTCTCGGGCAACTGTTGAGAATAGCTTTGGTATTACAGGCAGAAGATGTGGAATTTGATACTCGTTGTTTGGGACACTCTACTTTTCGTTGGTTGGTTGGTAGGTATAGGTATTTAACAACAATTTATAGACGACAGCTGATGGTATTTGGGTCGTTGGCTCGATTGAAAATATCGATTTCGAGCCAAACGCGGAGAAATGTTTTCTGGAAACGGAGCAGTTATTGAAAAGTAACGTCGCAAGTGTGAGCGAGTGAAAAATGGCTGCCGTCCCGTCGGTGGTCTGTACGCTGTATACCTATCGTACATACCAATCTGCGCCGTCGCTCGGGTGCCAGGCGGTGACTACTTGTCGTCGGCTTGTGAAACTTCACGTCCGGTTGTACCTATTTGCTTGTAAGTAATAAATGGATCTTCAATGGATTGCTGTTATCGATTGGAAAAACACTTTTTTACAACAACAGCGGTTTTTCAGATAGCCAATGAAAAAAGTTTAAATTTTTGTCTCTGACTACGGTAGCAGATGAGTAATGAAGAAATTGATTTTTTTATTTGTACACAGCACCACCCAGAACTAAGTCTATATGAGATTTCACAAGATTTACTTATTATTGTCGACCCTTTGAAAAACTTATTTACCGAGAAGCAAGAATTTATTCACAGAGAAAACCGCCATTGCGGCATATGGAATGTAAAACGTTTATTTAATTTGCGGGACATGTTAACAAACTTAATATCCATCAGAGTTATGCAAGATTCTCAAAGTTCCTACTATAATGCATGAAGCAGCGCTGTCAATCGCCAGTTTTTCGATAAGTACAAATAAAAATTATTGCATTTTTTCTTCTGAAAATGCTAAAAGAATGTATAAGTGTTCGTTACCTATGAGCTCTATTGACGACACCGCGCACCAGATGGTTTTTTTGTTGCAATGACTTCGTAATCTTTATCAAAGATTGTATCTAAAAATTTCTCTTTTAGGGAAACCAAACGATAGTATTGATGGTTAAAACTGTACGTACGAAGCAACATTTTTGGCTGAAAGCATCTTCATGTAAACTTTGTTAATTTTGTGAAAAGTGTAATTTGGAAAAATTACTCGTTTGAATCTTTTAAAAGTGTCGATTAATTTTAACTATTTCCATCTAAAAAGTGTTAATTTAAGACTGGCGTTTGGAAAACCGTGTTTCTGAAAAAAATATCAGTCAGACCGATGGTGTTACACGGTGCAAGCTTTAGGAGATGAGTGCACTGCATCGATCCCCACATCCCCATTAGCTCACTCCAGCTCGGATTCATTAAAACTCCATATGTGCCACGTAAGCGTGCTAACTGTGCCCTCAATTGATTTATGGGACATTAAGTATCATGACAGTTAAATGGAGAAAGAGGTAGCAAATTGTTTCAACTTTTTTTCATCCGCAAAATGATTAAGAAACTCATTTGTCGAAATTGCCATTTGAGGTATCTTGGATTTATATTATGAGCTTTTTTCTTCAAGGTATAACTTTTTACGAAGAACCTCTCTTCACCACAAGTGGCTTGAAATGCATTTTAGCTCACTGGAAGATAAAGAAAAAAAACAAATGGAATACTCAGGCAGGCAGGCAGATGTTGTTTTGTTATTGTTATCTCCACTACGACAATATTTTTGCTGCGCGAAAATCAAATCAGTATTAAACTCTGAGATAAAATTGCCTTACATCATTAAAGACGCAATGTATTACTAAAGTATTGTTTTTCTCAACACAATTTGCATATTGGAATTAATCTATTTGTTTTCATTCTAAATATTTGGTCGATACTAAAGTAAGTTTGAACCCTCATAATTTATTGTCAGATGCCAAACACATTTGTCTAACTTTCTGTGTGATTGTGATCGTTTTACAATTAAAGC
Source organism: Copidosoma floridanum (assembly GCF_036245765.1). Taxonomy (NCBI): domain Eukaryota; kingdom Metazoa; phylum Arthropoda; class Insecta; order Hymenoptera; family Encyrtidae; genus Copidosoma; species Copidosoma floridanum. The sequence continues at coordinate 23,569,744 of NW_028321878.1, read as the reverse complement.
AATGAAAATCACGGTTTTAGTGAATTGAGCAAGCAAAAGTACGATGAGCTGATTTTTCAATTTCCAAGGTATTGAGGCTAATAAGAAAACACTCAGCACAAGTGAGTAGGATACTTGTTTTTTTTTAAGAAAAATTTGACTGCCTTGACGATAGTCTTGAGAGCACAAATTGAGGTAGCACGGCAAAACGCACGGATTTGGTGAAGGAAAAAAAAAGAAAAAAAAAGTAACAGAAAAAAACGACGTCGGAGCAAGCGCACGTGCGCAGAGTCGTACTCGAGTATTTTGACGAGAAAAAATCAAAAGCACGAAGTAAAAAAGAAAAGGCAGATGAAAAAGATCAAGGCCCACGTGATCGTGCGACGAAACGGGCACACATTCGCATTCAAAAGACGAGGAAAAAAATAAGCAACAGCAGAAACGAAGCTACGTTTACATACACTTATGATACATCTACTGTGCTGTAGGGCTGTGGAGAGTCAGCCGCACGCTATGTCAAAAAGAGGCCCGCCGGGCCGACGAAAGGTTGCGCGACGTGACAGAAGCGACACTCGTTTCACCGAGATTTACGAGACAATTCCCTTCTACCTCGCTCTCTCTCTCTCTCTCTCTCGCGAACAGACCTTTTCGGTAATCTTCCAAAAGCAACTAGCTGGCTAGCCCCGACTGGTCGCTGCTGTCTCTCTTTTTTTTTTCTCTCCATGTCCTCGCAGCTTTGGCCGCTCGTCGCATACGCAACAACTCTCTTGCCAGCAGCTCCTTTCTTCGTTATTCAAGCTGATTTTTACGTGCCTTACCACTGCTCTGCGTCGTCTTCGACGCGCAACTCTTTTCAGCCCGAGCTGCTCCGTGCCTCATCGTGTCGTGGAGCCATGGACTTTGGTATACGCTTTTCATGTGCCTGCCTTTGACGATTCTTTGGATCACGTTGTGGGCTCCTATTGTGCAAAGAAACCACTGAGATCATGAAACAAGAGAGATTCGTCTTCTTTGAGTAGAAAAAAAAAAATAATAAAATAAAATAAAAGTAAGTAAATGGAAAACAGTTTATTCTGCCCAGGAATGAGACTTTCAAGACGCTCGATCGTCGATATTAGCTTGGGCTGAATTTACGGAGTAGCTCCAGTAGCGAGTGATTCGAAAATATAGAGCAGCTGAATAAATTTGAACAACTTGCAGAGCTCTATTTTTTAAAAGAGGATTACAATAACCCACACGTGTCCATACGTATTGCGTATAAGAAATGTGATGAACGAAAAATAATCTTTTTTTTTTTTAACACATTAAATTGGATAAAAAAATTGACGTATAATTCGTATTATTCAGGTAGTTGGGAAATCAAGGAAGAGAAAATAATTAGAAATTTGCTAAGAATAGCTGGTCCTTTCTATTAAAAAGTCATTATTTTTGCTGTTGTATACTTTCATCTCGTTTATTAATTAAAATTCAGTAGTAATTTAGTTTCTGCCATTCTAACAAAACGTTACCACTTGCCACTTTTATTTTCGTTCTCCGCTCACTTTAACGTTAATAATTATAATAATAATAATAATAATAATGATAATAATAATAATTAATATTTATTATAATAATAATTTACAGTGAAAGAAGCCAGATTTTTATACAGAGGCTGTTTTTTCATTACGTTTTTTTTTTCTTTTTTTTTTTTTTCATCAAACGTGTATGCAAATAAATTTCATCGGCTTCGTTTTGTGCATGGCGCGTACTGATTGCTTTATTCTATTGTTTCGTTTATTCGCTTGGTTCTTCATCATTTTTATACTTCGTTTGATAACAATGTATAATCGCATGTAGATAATAGCAGTGAGATTTCGCAATGACAAATTTTGCATTATGCTTGTTACAACGAAGGAGAATAACTAGCAACGACAAAATTGGCTTGGATGAGCTTGAGGTCTGCTTTATGTGAGAAGGAAAAAAAATATTTCAAGTATTTAAAGTTAACAAAAGAGTTGTTTATGATAAAATGTATCTTTCACATTACGTGAGTCGATGATGAGCTCGTGTTGTTATTATTATTATTATTATTATCATGATTATTATTATTATTTGTTGAATCAACACAGATAACAAAAATAAAATTGCCAGATCAAAGTGATGTGGTAGTAAGTAACAGGAAATAAATAAATGACTTGACAAACACCCTCATCCGTGACAATTTGAGGCTCGTCGTTGCCAAAAATACATGTATTTGATGTATCGTAAGTAACTAACTCTCATAGTCGCAAAATAATCACACATTTCACTCTAGAGGACTGGAAAAAATTCGCTATCACTCACTGTTACAATATATTTACTTGTATTTTCCATTTGTCAGTCGCCAACTCGTTTCGTACAATTTGCGCTTGACTTTCTTCCAAGACGCGCGTATACTTTATTTTAATGCCATCTCTCGCAACTCCACGTTAAACTCTTCGCAACAATCACACATCATCTCTTGTTTTTATCACGATTTCTTGCTGCTCGGCGCTAGCTGACTGGCCACTGTACTTGATTCGCGATTTTCGCTCGCTGGCGTTTTAAAATATTTTTTTTTCTCCATTTTTAATCAACAAAAACCAAATCCAACTTTTAATAATTATAATAAGAATAACTATAGTATCCACAGTAATAATAATGAAAATAATAATTATGCACAATAATAAAAATAATCATAATGATAAACATAATAATAATATTAATAGTTATTATAATAAAAGTAATGATAATAAAAATAAAAATAATAATAAACGAACGAACGACCAACTGATTGGTGTTTTTGAAACGCGCTTTACTGTCTCCCTGTTCCCCGACTTACATGGACTTTAGTCTCTTAAATGCGCTTTTATACACAAAATTGTACATTTTTTTTATTTTATTTTTTTACTTTTTATGTGCCCGAGTATTTCTTTCTCTTTTTTGCTCTGATCAATCAGCCTCTCCGTAACGAGAATCATAAAAAATATTATACATACACACGAACGAAAACATCACAATGCGAAACGGTCGACACGACAGTCGATAGTGAGCACAGGTAAAGTCGCGCGACATCCCCGTGCACCGTTGAGGGGACGTCGGGGACTTTAAGGGACTCTGTAGCGTTAATCTTTGAGATAATGGACGACGAGAGGACACTGACTAAAAGGCCGCTGAGAGAATTAGCAAGTGTCCACCGTCGACGCCCGAGATCAGTGGAAGCTCGATTAAGTCGCACAGTTATTCTAAAGGGCCCAAGTCACCGCGTGACAAATTTCATTCGAAATTAAAGTTTTTGTTCTCTTTACTAAAGGCATGCGTACCACAAACATGTGGTACTTGACGCTTGATGATTTTTCAATTTGTATTTATTTATTCCTTATTAGTAAAAAATAAAGCCAAGGATCAATCGTACAGGCAATTTACAGAGCAGGAGTCGGGCCGGTCAGAACAGGACGATCAAGTGAAGTCTTGGAAAGTGAGCGCATCTTTTGGTCATCCGAGCGATTTGTGCATTATCGAGCGCATCGCGAACAAGATTATCACGAATTTTCACTGGGGCGACGACGTAAGCTTTGACAAATTAAAAAAAAAAAATCAAAAAACGTGTGTTCTGAGGTTGCGAGATCAAATTGATCAGAGACAACGAAAATTGTTTTTGCAACGTCGACGGGAGTCGTCTCGCACTTCTCAGCCTTCTGTTCAAACATTACTTTTTCCTCCCCCTTTTTCTCGAGTCCTTCGCGCACTACGACGATACTAACTATTGTTTTCTCTTCCAATGGTTCTAGTATGTACAAAAATCAGGAGAACACAATCGTATTACTAATATTACACAAATACAACGTACATGGAATGTGCGCAGCCAGATAATCCGCAGTTTTAAGTCACCGAGCACTTTGAACTTGGACGCTCTACTCTACGGTTCGTTGTCAGCTTTTTTTTTCCTCTTATTTTTTCTTCTACGTAACGTTCCTATCAATGTACATACTTCCAGACGCAGGAATTTCAGCACAAACGATTTAAAATAACAAACAATAAATGGGCATTATCACGATCGCGGCCATTCTGCGCTAGATTTTGAGCAAGCGAGCGAACACAATAATGTCTATCGGAAAATGGAAAAAGAAAAAAAAGAAAAAAAAAAGAAAAAAAAAAAAACAACTGTAATCATCACGATTGCAATCATATCGATAGAGCTGACAATAGTTGTAGTAATAATAAAAATTGTAGTAAGTAATCAAGAGTGGTGTAAAGGTTGGGGTGGCACCCAATAATGATTATCGGCACGCGGGCCTCGAAAACCACAAAGACACTTGCAACGACGACGAGGACAATTTATTTCATCATTATCATCGTGGTCGTCACAAATGACGTATAGGGCTTGTGATCGTTCGTACGTATGATTTATATATAAACTCTGTCGTGACACTTTACGTTTACACTCGTAAGTATGTACTTATTTTTATTTATACAGAAGGGGTCGATTCTTTGCGTTCCACAGCCCTGCATAAAAGACCGTGGCTGTGAAAAATAAGGAAAGAGGGCTTACGTAAGAGGGAGACACTGCAGGAGAGCCGATCGCTTTCTTGCCGAGTTTTGCTTGTTTTTACGTTCTATGTCTATAAGTATACATACACATATACATACGTTGGTACATCGGGTTTCTCTCGCATGGCCCGTACACTGTGTGCATTTACATTGTACACATACATATATACGTGTGTATATATCACCGCCCCTGTACGCTCTCGCCTCACGTGAACGTTGCGCTCGCTCTTGACTTGGCTTATATATATATATATATATATATATATATATATACACTATGAGCTTTTTATGTATATATATATATGTATATTCATATAGATCTGGTATACAGTATTTACAGTCCATATTTACTTATATTACATCGCAGGTGTGGGGCGTGTGTAGCACTACGCCTTCGAAAAGTGCAATCACATCCAACGTCGGACGGTGATGTGCTCTGCTATGCTGCTGCTGCTGCTGTCAATTGTGTTCTCAAACTATAAAATTGTCCGTGCGGCTGTCCACTCACACTTTTATGATTTTCTTCAGATAATCGCACTGTGATCTAATTCATCAGTGTCCATATTTACTTATTACTACAATTGCATTATCTCGCAATGCGTGCAGTTGGCGGCTGCTGCTCCTCCGTGACAGCAACCTCTGGCCTCCCCGGTCGCACTAGAAGTAGCCTCCGACGGATCTGCCCGACCCTCCCCAGGGCAGGTGATGGTGGTGGTGGTGGTGGTGGTGATTATTGTTACTGTGATTGTGATGACGATGATAGTACGACGACGACGAAGAGGACGAGGACAACGGAGTCGTCGGTTGCACGTCCACAAGTCGGTTATCGATACCGTCGAGGTTATCCTCCACGTCGTCGGCTTCATCCTCCGCCTCCACCTCCACATCCCGCTGCTGCAGCTGAGGCTCGACAGGCGGCACGCGGCCCATCAGCAGCTACGAGCTCGCGTAACTGTTGTGCTGGCGCGTTGCCTGAAGATAGTGATGGTAAAAGGGCGGCAGGACCGTGGCCTCCGGCGTACTGGACGAGCTCGCTGCGGCTGCCTGTGAGGCGGCCGCAACGAGGCCCAACGGGGGAGGCCCGGGCGAGCGCTAGTGGGCCGCCAACGAGTGCGCCACGCTGAGTCCCTGGGGGCTCAGCATCGGCGGACTATGACTGTGGCCCATGGGCGAGCCGTGCAAGTGGTCCTGCGGATGGTAGCCCTGATGCATGCCACCGCCACCCTGTTGGCCCTGCTGGTGACCCGGGGGCATGCCATCTATCAAGCCGTCGGCCAGCGTGTTCGGGGGCGTCATGCGTTTTTCCTTTTGCCTCCTGTTGCAGAACCACACTCGCACGACCTCCTTCTCAAGTTGCAGGCTGTCGGCCAGCGACGTGATTTCCTGCGCCGAGGGCTTCGGCTGTTTGTGAAAGTGCTGCTCCAGGGCTCCCTTGACCGACACCTCGATCGACGTGCGCTTCTTGCGTTTACGGCCCTGGGCGGCTATCTTGTCGATATTCGTGGGCGAGCCCGTCGACGAGTCGGCCTCTTCGAGCCACTTTTGCAACAACGGCTTGAGCTTGCACATGTTCTTAAAACTCAATTGAAGCGCCTCGAACCTGCATATCGTCGTCTGGGAGAAGACATTGCCGTAAAGCGTACCAAGGGCGAGGCCGACGTCAGCCTGCGTGAAGCCGAGCTTGATTCGTCGCTGCTTAAACTGCTTTGCAAAGGCCTCAAGATCATCCGAGGTTGGCGTGTCCTCCTCACCGGCGCTGTGTTCTCGATCCAGGGGATGAACCCCACTACCACCCCCGCCACCGCCACCACCCCCACCGCTTCCACCTCCCTGGTGCAAGGGATGGCCGGGCGGACTGTGGTTGTGGGTGTCACGCAAGTGGTGGCCCCCGAGGCCCGGTTGATGGCCACCGTGCAACTGATGAGGCTGATGATGGGGCTGATGGTGCAAGATGCCGTTCATGGCCACGTGATACTGTTGGAGGGTGACGGGCGAGGGCGAGCCCCCGCTTGGATTGTAGTGGGCTGAGGGCACAACGGGCGCGTGCCACGAATGGGGCGAGCCCATTCCCGGTGACTGGTGTGATTGCCGATGGTGGTGTTGCATCGCTTGTTCGTTGGCAGCTGCCGCAGCGGCAGCCGCAGCGGCAAGTGGTTTCACATCGAGGCCAGCCGCCACAGCTGCCGCCGCCGCCGCGGCCGCGTTCCCCTGGTGCGAGGGATGGTGGTGGTGCGGGTGGTGGCCCGCGTGATGCATACCCATCGAGGCGCCCCAGGGATCGCTACCCGGCTGGATGCTAGTCCAGGGATTGCCGGAGCTGAGGTTGGCTGGGTGCGAGAGCCCATTGGGGGAGGGCGACGAGGTCATCTGGTGATGGTGGTGGTGGTGGTGATGCTGGGGCGCGGGCATGTACTTCATTTCACCGGCGTCGGCCGCGCTGCGCGGCGAGCCCGACGAGTACCCTCCCACGGCGATGTTCATTCCGCTCACGGAGCCCGTGACACCATCCAACTCGCTCGATACCGCGCTGCTTATAGGCATGTACGTCGTAGTGGCCATCTACTCCTGGCCCGATCTGCTAAATGACCAGCAGCTCCCACGCTGCTGACGCTTCCAACAATACGGCAAGTCACCTTTACGGTGGTTCTGCAGCTCCTGATTATGATGACGAGGACGATGAATACAATGATAATCGTAATGTTTCTTCTCGTGTGCCAAACGATTGCCTCTATGTATTATATTGTAGTGTACCACCACCTCAGCGCTACCTTCATGTACCCGTATGTATATAAAAATTGTTACAGTAGTCTGTCACACACGCTTAACTGCGCTCACACTCTGTCTCGATGGCCTATTTGGGCGATTGCCACTCGAGCACTTGACGGACCTGCTTGGACTGACAGCAGCTACCGCCACTAGAGGTAGCATGGTTGGTCACCCGCTGCCCCGTGTCTCACTGACCGCGAGTCACCACTTTAAAATCTTCTTTTTCCTCGCTGTCGTCGCCGTCGACAGAGTAAACTGCGTCTCTCTCTCTCTCTCTGTCTGCCTGTCTTATTATTGTGGGAGCCCTCCTGTGCCCCGGTTATACTCGCATTCGCGCACTAGTCTCGAACGTTATCACTTGGCGACGACAACGGCGACACGGCATCACGGCTCAACAGTCGGTACTTCCTCTGCAGTTAGTTACGAATTACAACAATTTGGCCAAAACACCGGCGTGCTGTCTGCTCGGAGCCGCTCGGGACGGACAGACGGACGATCGAGCGATCCAGCGAGCGAGCGAGCGAGCGAGAAAGAGAGAGAGAAAAAGAGAAAGAAGGAGGGAGCGGAGAGAAGAGGAATATCTTGAGGTCTGGCTCTCATGCGTTATGCATGCCGTAGAGAGCTAAAAGAGCGACTGACTGGTGGTACGGGATATACACGGCCGAGCTCCCCAACTCTCGTTGTGCGGCGGCGGCGGGCCGTCATGCGCAGCGCGGCCAGGTCGGGGCCCCCTCCTCTTACCCCACCCCGAGATCAAGTTGCGGCCCGCATTGGCCCGGCGGGCATGGTGGCCGTCGCAATAGAGGGAGGATCGCGTGCTCGGTCCCGCCCATGCGCTATTCGCCCCGGCCTACTTTGCTTTGCTTCGGCTAGAGTGCCGCTACCCTTACCCTTCCCTTCGATCTCTTAATACCTATATACTGGCTGTCCGTACTTGTGTCTCTGCCGCTGCTGCTGCGCTACCGCGTACCGATATACACATACCGTGTGTACGGAGGGCCTCTAGCTCGTACCGTAGCGCCGTTGGTGCTCTCTCGCTCGTGGCCGGGCGCTTAGAGCCACTAGTGTATATATAACCCAACGTATCCCCATATTAAAAAGAAGTCGGAGGCGGAGGCGGAGGCGGAGGCGACCGTCAGTGCTGTTGCTAGCACTTTGCTATAGCAGTTCTGCGAAGCGTGCAACCAGCTTTCGCGGTCTGTCCCCCGATTTTCTTCTTTTCTTCCGCTCGAGCGCAACGTTGGGTTCAACCCTTGCGCGCGCACTGCCTCCCAGTTGCCTTCCTTTCCCCGAGCACCCGCCACGCGACTATTCCTCTCTGCCCTCCTTCCACCGCCCCCTCGCTCCTCCCTGTCCCCCTTTGTGCCACCTATAACTACTCGACTTTGCAGAACTCTCTCTCTCTCTCTCTCTCTCTCACTCGAGCTTTTCTTATACGCCTTCTCCCGCGTGTTGTTGCTACTGCTGCTGCTTCAACTCGGTGGTCTTTTTGCTTGCATCCAGCTCGTGATATTATTTCACTATATATACTTTGTTTTCCCTTCTACCCGGCGCACCGCATCTTGCGATCTCGGGACGTATAATGTCCGTGAAACAGTGAAAATAGATGAAAAATATTCTTATAATTTGAATTTCTCATTTTTACTTGAAATCGCGCGACTTGTGATATCTCGCTGCAACCAGCTCGTAAAAAAAGAAATACGGCAGAATAAGAAAACACACCCCCTCGGTAGGGAGATCGTCGGGTCCGCTCCCGCTAAATCCCCCACGCTTCGAAGCTTATAACTCAGACCGAATGAGCGTTTCTTGGAATATTGTACACTCTCTCTCGTATGAAATTCTTGTCGGAATAATACAATTTTGTTCTTTACCGCATCCCACCCCCATCTCTATCTAAAATTTCTACACATTTCGTCATAATCGCCGTGTAACACGTAGAAAATTTATGGATTGCCTCAACATTTCGATGTATTAATTTATTAGTTTTTATTTGTCAAAAAAAAATGTTTGCCATGTTTTGTGTAAGTTTATCGAGTAGTGGTGTAAGAAGTAAGTGTAAGTAAACTGTACTTAAAACCTTACTAAAAAAGGTCAGTCTTCACTTTGTGTTGGATGAAAAAAAAGTGCAATGTTTTGGCAACATGTACATCATGAGTTGCCACTATTCAACGAAGCAATCGAGGTTTGCGCCATATCGAAACAATATGCGTACAGTCGATTACCGTAAGAGGAAACGCAAGTCGTTGTATGTTATCGTCGTGCACTTCTCCAAAATTTTGTGCGTCCCAATATACAAGTAGGGTCTGTTGAAGTAAGGGTAAAGTGACGCGACAGGTGTTAATTGTTAAAACAAAATCAATCGCTGCATTAGTCGCCGCGACAAATTATTGCCCGCCACAGCATCCAGTTACGAAAAATTGTCTTTGAGGGTACGGTGACACGTACTTGGACTAATAAATAGGACGATGTGCCCCCGCGTCGCCGTGCCCACAATTACACACGAGCAACAAAGTGGCGCGTAACGTAAAACGGGAGAATAACTGGCCCCGCAATAAACCAGAAGCGTAGCACGTGAAAGGCGTGCATAGATGAGAATCACGGGCAAAAAAGTGGGCGTGCAACATCCTCTGGGGGCGAATAGCCGGCGGGCATCGCAATAAAAGAAGAGCGTCGCAGGGGAACACGCACCGGCCGTGCGTAGGTAAAATACGTGCTCGATGTGTGCACGCGCAACAGGTATTACTTGCTATTCCTCGTAATTAATCAGCTCGTGCAGGGTGTATGCAGGCAGAAAGAAAGAGAAAGACAGAGGGAGTCGGTGTAGTATGGTTAGCCAAAAGTAGCAGCAGCGGATAAATGAAACGAGCAAGTGGTTATATGTACGTTCGGGCGCCACTGTTTGTCTCCGACGCGACGCGAGACTGCAGCAGCGAGCGAGCGCGCACAGCTTTAATACATTTAAATGAGAGCCACAGGTAGAGGCCTTATTATGCCCTACGTGCCGGCAGCCACCCTTTGCGAGGGGTGAGTTGGATCACCGGTGCGGGTACACACATGCGTGCCTATGTATGTACAGCCCCCAGAGCGAAACAGAGACAGGGAGTGCGGCGCTCCCGTCAGCTAAGCGCAACGAGCGACGGTGGTGGTAGGTATACGTATGATAATACAACATCCCACGGGCTGGCATTAAATTTTCGGGACAATGTATTTTTTTTTTTTTTTTTTTTTTTTTTTTTTTTTGTTCTCTTTTTTTTCCCTCCACTACCAAGTGCTTTCGATTTGGCTTTTCTCGTTTGCCCTCGGTGGTGGCGGCTTCCAAACCAAAACAGTTAGCCGCGTAGCTAACGAGCTGGGCTGTTTGGCTCGGCGTCCATCCTGCCCAACTCGTTGCCCCCGCGCTAGCTCGTTTAAATATCCATGGCTAACTAAAGCCACCTGTCTGACCGTACCTACTTCGTACCTAATCTTATCACTTTTTTTCTCTCTCTCTCTCTCTCTAGCTTTTTTTTCTTTCTCTTTCGCTCTTTCTCTTTCTCTACCCGCTGCGTACACGCGCTTGCTCGCAGCCGAACAGGTTGCTGCTCATGGGTCACACAGGAGAGTGTAGTACGTATAGCCAGCGAGCTACGTGCGCTGCATGAGATTTGGGCTGTGAATCATTAACCTCTTATTTGAAAAGCAAACATGCCACTATCTCCCCCTTTCTCTCTCACTCTCACCTTGCCTCATGAGAATTGAATTATATTGCTGCGCCCTTACGCGCATACCTACACACACGCATACGCAAGCGCACATGCGTATACATGCGTGTCTGAGGTACGGTGTATCGTGTGTTGGTGCGTATATACATGTAATATATGTTTACGCCCGTTGTGCTCTGTGCCTCACGAGCTGTTCAATTATTTTGAAAGTCAGCCAGTTGTTTGATCTAAAGATGGCCTTACCTCCACGTATACGTACAGAAAACTGTACCTTCCTTCTCATTCTCGACTAATTGCTCCGCACATAGTATAGGTATTGAGACTAGTACTGCCAGTATACACACACATACACACACTTACACACACTTACACACACACACACACACACACACACACACATAAGCTCCCCAACGATGAAACAATCGGGCGTGGTACTAACACCGGCTTATTCCGCTCCGAAATCAAACATCGAAACACTCTCACGTTTCTTATCGCCATCGGGTGTTCAAAGGCACGCGCGATATGCCTACCGTGCTCCATAAATGCCGCGTGCACGGTACAGGCGAGCGGTAGTCGGCAAATTTTTCACACGTTACGCGCGACCCTGAAAATGTTGACAGTACAATATAGGATTTATAACACGCTATGCACGTGTATACACGAATATGCACGCGCGCCCACGTATAACTATAATAATAATAAGAATACTAATATTAATGATGATGATGATGATGATGATGATGATGATGATGATGATGATATGGGTGATAAGGGGGGCGGGAGAGAAGTAAAATGGAGAGAGCGTGAGGGAGTGACGACGACGACCAGATCGCGTGCGCAACCCGAGTGTGAGTAAGTAAGAAAGTATAAGTAAGTAAGTAAGCAAGTAAGCAAGCAAGAGGGCACCCCAAGATTCAAGAAGCATTTGCTTTTTCAGAGGAACATCGCACTGATATTTGGTGTACAGGCGTATCGCTGGTACAGCGCAGCGCATTAGCCGAGTATATTAATGCACACACGAGTACCTACGTATAAGGACGGAGGCTGAGCGTTTGCGCTCACGTATATTATAACGCTGACTCGGCAAAGAGTCCCTCCCCGCGCTTTTATGCGTATGCTTACGTACACACATATCCTATGTACATACATACTAATACGCGTGAATGCATATACGCTGCAGGCTGTTGCCGCCGCCGCCGCTGCTACTGCCACCGCCGCCGGGGCTACGGGCTACGGGCTTGGTGATATGTACCGTTAAAAATCGTGCGTTCACTCGATTGCATTAGCATACCACCACCGCATCCATACGCCAACACACGCACGACACGCGTGTATATATGCACGTACACCATGTGGAGCCACACGTATCCGTACGGATACACGTGCACCGAAAACAGAGGATCGATGTATCGCACCGCACATGTACGCATGGGAGGAAATATAAAAGGGTTATAAGAGGGGCTTCTGAAGGTGAATGGATCGAGGATTCCCGTTAAGAGCTAAACATAAATGAAATCAGCAAGTTACGAATACCAAACTGTCATTACTCTCTGCTTGCTCTCCAGGGGGAGGGAGTTAGCTAGCTGCGATGCGACGCGTCGGCGAGACTTACGGCAAGTGCGATTAAACGTCCTCGAATATTCGGTGCAACGTCACAATTATCCATACGCAGATTATTCCGGTAAGCACGCAAGCGTACCTGCTGCGCTGTACCAACAACCAGTTTTGACAGCAGATAACAGTGCAGAAACATTGGATTCGTCGCGCCAATTGACGGCCGTTGATTTGTTGAGTTTTTCTAAAATTTCATGTGCCTTATGTGCATCTACGTATATACACGCACCTAAGTTTGATTATCGGTATACGTAGAGCTTATAGCTGGACTAATAAGCTATCGATCTTTGAACCACAATACCGAAACGAGGTGTCAATAATGGTATCCAATAATTACTCACGAGGAATGTCGTTTAAGATGATCATGTTGTCAAGTTGGTGTACTCGAGAGCTGGAATGTGTCATTTATGATCATGGTAAAAGTACCTGACAGTGTAAAAGTAAGAAATGTTGTGGCCACCAGTGGTTTTGTCAAAATTTTTTTTCTTCATATGAATTTCGTTTAGTATTTTGTTTCTTTTACTTGTTTCATAACAGAAGTTAATAACATTGATAAACAGAGTCTTGATAAAAAAAAATATCGACGAGATCTCGTAGAGACCCCTTTCTCGTGTACGTGCCCTTGAAGCGACGGAAAGAAATTCAAGACTTTTGATATTTCAATCATCTTCAGGATCTTAAAACGTTTAATCAAAGTGAATCAGGATTCAATTGATAGCACTTACTTAAAATCATCATTGATTCACATGTACTCGCGTAGAAGAAGTAGCTCGGTCTTGGGGGACGCAACCCCTTTTAATTGTCCTCATGTGAATTGTTGATAACCACTAGCAGTGGAAATGATACAAATTATTTTTCTTACTTGCATGCGCTATCATTTTATACATTTGACTTGTCACGGAAGAACCATTTTAATTTTTTTTTTCGTGATTTGGAGTGTTGTTATCATGACTCGATCGTATAAAATTCCGTTCATTCGACATCCAAAGAAAACTAGTGAAATTCCTTTGTTTTGTTTTTAAAATAATTTTAAATTGCTCAATTGTAATGATATTTTTGGTAATCATTATACTGGGCTCTATAAAAAGACTGAACATGCTTCAAGCATTTGAGTTTTTGTCTCTCGGCCAGTGGAACAGTTAACCAAATATAGTTCACACGTTTTCCGAAATTCGTTTGGCTTTGTTACTGTTATTTTTTGATTTCATAAGATTTTATTTGAATCTCTTTTTTTCCAATCGAGTCATGAGATTATATATTATTAAATTACAGAGAAGCTTATTTACTGATTTAACCGATTATTTATTTACAAATCAGTTGTAATGTTGGAAAACGCTTACTGAATATCTCTTTTGAGTTATTAACCTTAAAATACCGTTGAACTTAAGTAACGCAGCATTTAATTTAGTCTAAAATATGGTATTGCGTGAGTTTAATTTGGTTACCTGCATTTTAGTCTGATTAAATTGTAGTACTTCATTCCATACCATGTCAAACGTACGGCGTGAACGTCTTTGTACTTTTCGAACCAGAAAGGGGACACATCGAGACGAATTCAAGGAAACATTGCATCATCAAGGGCCATTTTGTATATGTTAGTTCAATAAGTATACATTATTATATGAGTGTAGTCGAACAGTCTTTATAATTTGTTACGTAAGCTATGTTCATTTCGTATGACTAACAAATGCGACACAATCGCTAGAAGAATTGCCGCCTAAGAGCTGTGAGTAAAAAATATTGTCTAGACGTACTTGTATGGTACATTTACTTGGCCTAATGATACAACACTGGACTTGCGAGTAGTGTTCTTTGTAGTTTTACGAGTACACTATGGAAAATTAAAGTTACAGAAAACTAGCGCAATTGAAGGAAAATGTTTTTACAAGTCCTTGGAGTCCACGCTCAGAAAAACATATGTAAAGAAAACTTCTGTGCTAGAAATGGCAATCAAGAATCTACTGTCTACCGTACCGAAAGTAGAAATCATTCTATTTGCAAGAAAAATACATTTTCTGAGCAATAAAAATTATTTTACAGACAGCACGACATTGTAAACATGTCTAATAATTCTCTCCATTACGAAGTAGTACCAGATTACCATTTTATCACAGTAATTTTTATAATTTTTTTTTTTGTCAGCACAAAAATCGTTAGAACCGCCTTTGTATTGCACACCGACAAGAATGTCGAGAGAAAAAAATTTTGATTACCGAAATTTTGGGAATAAAATGGTTTTTCATGTTTATTTGGTCTTGAGTGTAAAGTATCACATGAAAAAAAGTCTTCTCATGGAGCAGATACCTCAGCCAAAATCGGCCTCGGAGGGCATTATCATGTAAGCGTACCCGTCGAGAGTATTCAATCCCGCGCTCTACTTGAGCAGACGTACCTACTTACCCCAGTATTGGCCAGGTGCAAGTGATGGGAGGGGATAGATGAGCCGATGCCAGCGTGCGTAGTGGCGAAAACAGAAAACCTGGGGTACCAAATAACTGTCATTTTTGCTAATATAACAGTATTCCGTTAAATTTATAGATGTTATCATCACGTATGTATAAATAGTATCGATATTATGAAATTACAGTTACACAAATGTAAAAAAATGAACTATGTGGTGCCAAGAACGGTTGTAAAATGTAACAACATATTAATGAAGCCTCGTTAGTATACGATCCAGAGCACACTCTCAGAAGCAGACGGCAAAAAGAAAGATAAATATGCGAAATAAGACATGATCATTGTGATTTCTATCATTAAAATGTTTATGAAATATGGGTGTAAGAAAGTGCTGTGTTGTTCAGTGTATCAGTAGCGCAAAGACAAATGGAGTAAAATTACATAAATTTTGGTGATTATCCAACTGTAAATAAAGGTAATTTTCATGTGCATTGCAACTTAGACAATTTTCAAAATAATCTGAATAAAACGTACATGCAGGTTAACTCAGTAGGGAGCTGAAGTTACCGAGGTCTGCCTTATTACGACGGCACTTGTCAAATTGCTTACTCCATCACTATGAAATTATGTAACATCGCACACACACGACTACTTTCAACCAACTGTTTACCTTTTTTTAAGGCTTCAGAGATAAAACAAATTGAGTGTGTGATATTTTGAAAGCCTGTTTTTATGATAACATCCATTATCAGATAAATAAATACACTAATCTTTTTTCTAATTAATTAATTATTCCTAAAAGTGTCCATTGGTGTATGCTGTTGACGTGTAATGTGGGTACCCGCGATTGCATGATTTTGACACCAAGGGTGGCGCTGCATGACATGCACCTGGCCAATTGTAAACTGATCAAGATCCACACCTTAGCCAAGTAAGCTACGGCCGCTTCTATTTACAATCCTTCAGTTTAACGCCTATGATGTTCACTTGATTCGTTACTTACGCTACCGTTTATGAATCACCGTTTTTATACTTTGAGCTCCTGTGCGTGGTTGAGAACTTCAAAAGAAAGAAAAAAAAAAAAAAAAAAAAACAATATACGATAACTGTGACAACAATTAAAATGTTTATACCGTGACAATAGTATGTAGTAATGTTACTTTACTTGTCTTTTTTTTTTTAAACGACACAATTAGACAAAAAATTGTTTTTGATTCAAGGTTATTTCAAAAGCCAGTGTGCGTAATGCATATAGTGTATTTTACACATTTATGATGATGTTGATACATGACACTTACGTTTCTATAAGAAAAAAGTAATTAATTATAACTTATTCATAAACATTATGGTATTTGCCCTAAAATTTGCCAAATCGACGTTCACCTAAATTGATGAAAATATGAATATTGCACAGTTAAGACCTAGTAAGTATGTTAGCAAAAACGAAAAAATGGGCGGAAAAATGTAAGCATATTTTTTTTCTTACAGTAGTGTGGCATACATAGAAAATGTAAAAGTAAATTATTATTTGTAGCTAGTTCCATTTCAAGTAATTGGGATCGCACTAAACGCGTTTAACATAACTAGTGAATTAAATGATAGTAAAATTCATCGTGCACATTTTACTATTTTTTTCTACCGGGAAGTGTTTTCACAGAAAAGTTTCAATCATATCATATGTTTTAGGGGGTAATTACTTGCATGAGTGAGATCACTGCTTTAAGTTATTTTTAACGGGAATATATCCCGTTTATAATTGTATACTTGTTGTTTCCTTTTTAAAAATTGTTCAAGGTGTTAGACGAATATTTTCAATTCATCTTGTAGAATCTTGTAAAATTGTTAATCGTTTGATTTAAAGAGAGATTTCTTAAAATATTATCAACAGTATTTTACATTTTTTTCACTTTCTTGAATTAAAAAAGTAAAAAACCAGTATGACAGTTGTCATTACATAGCTCAAGTAGAAATGATAATATTTTACTCTTAAATTTTCACTAGACATATAAAAAATACAATTCAATCTGAACCAAAAATGATGCTGTTCTGTTTCCCAAAAATCTTATACTTGTGTTCAATGATTACCTAGTTCTAATCCAAAGTATAATATATGTTTACGATATTTTATTGTTGAAGTTGTTGCATGACACAAAATACTTTCCTATAGTATCAAAAATAATTAATTGGAACTGCTAATAGTTTATTAGTTTAAAAGTTTAGTGAATGTTTCCGCATTGGTCTTACATTTGTTAGAACACTCATGTGAAAACTTTGAGACACGGCATCGTGAGATCTACAGTTAAAAAAAAAGGCTTACCAACAGACCCATATTTTGATATAAATTGACTAGTTCCGTTCAACGCACTTCGGACGATCCAAACAATTGTGACTACTTACAGTTATTTATAATATTAGAGCAAATATTACTTCATCTTACAGCAAATACAATGTTTTGTCCCATTATCTTTTTTAAACGGACAAACAAGTAAAATATTATCTTTTCAGATTACTGTCAATTCAAAGTTTAATTTTTTTTTAAATTCCACTAAGTATGTTTCGTCATCAGTTTTAATAAATCACACAATAAGCAAAAAAAGCTTGCGTAACGGAATAATCAATTTTTTAAGAGGAGAAAAGTTGAGTACAAACAAAAATGTTGGCGATTTAGAGATATGAGGCATATTTCCAACATTAAAGGATGTATAAATTGTTTTTTAATTGTATGCTACTTTAGTATCAAACTTTTTATGAATCACCTAGTTTTTGATGCATGTCCCATGGTCAACGAATAAAGATAATAATTTGAAGTGTACCGTAATAATTGTATACTTTATTCCGCTTTTGTTAAAAACAACTTTATCCAATTTATGTTGGTCATTTCAAGAAGCAGATACGGCTCTTGTCATTAAAAATTTATCCAAGATCTATATGTAAACTAGAGTCTTTTGTTCTGCACTGTCATGGGCTTCACAGAGAAATCTCGCCCCCTGATTTAGTCGATGAGCACGTACCAGCGCAGATGTTTTTTGACAAGATTACACACGTACGTGAGTCCAAAGCTAGTGAGCACGTGAATGAATCACGATCATTGTAGAAGTTTTGAACAAAACAGTATTGACTATACACTGGCGCCTTCTGTTTGCTTATTTGAGGTTATGGCAAGTGGGTTCTGGTAGATATAGTACATTTTACAAACTTTGTAATAACAGGGCGAGTCAGATTTCTCTGCGCAGAAACGAGCCACGGCCAAAGTGTATTATATTTTCAGATAAAAAAAAAACCAATAATAAAATTGTATTTTTTGACAAAAAACAAGTATTGACATTGTAGATGCAGAATTGTATCAAAAACTGACATGTTAACTAGCTATTAATCAACACATACTGTTCCGTCTCGTAAGTGTACTTGTACAAAACGATATTAACTTACTGCCTAATTTACACATTTATAGTTTCGTTCTTAATAAAATGAAGATGACGTATGCATAAAAAGAGAACGTATTACTTTTAGATAAAAATACATTAAATAAATCTTTCGTTGAATCGAAGAATGTTGGCTGAACAAAAGAAAAAAATTACTGTAAATTTTAAATTATTGTTTCAAAGCTTGCAACAAAATGAGAAACGTATTCTTTGAAGTAGTAATTCAAGTGGCATTGCAGTAGCGGCCAGGTCTCCAAGCATATACTGATATCAAAATGGTGGAAGATGCATTTTCACTGTGTCCGACATTTTCAGCTGTAGCCAGAGATTTTTTATTTTTTTCCAAGCAGTCCGAATCTCAATCATCCCCAAAAAAAAAAATGACTTGAACGACAACCTATACGATTCGATACTTTGTAGGCATCTTACAAGGAAGACGTAAAATACATACTAAAAAAAGTTACGTTTTTGATGTCGTGTAGATCTTTAATGCATTTTATCGAAAAACGAGCCGCAGCAGTCTAAATAACAGGCATACCTACATCATTTTTGAGCATCTCTCTTACTCTCATGAAATAGCAGGCAGGTACTTTTCCATATTGTTAAACTCGGCACGTGTAAGAAATCATTTTTCAATGTTTTTAGAAAAAATAATAAGAGTTTAGTCAACTGAAACGAATCCCTTAATTTCATTAACTTCAGTCTGACGGTAACTTTTTATTGTAACGCACTGGTGAAAAAAATCGAGTTGTTTTGATACGATTGAGTCAGTATCAAAACAACAACTAGAGAAATCATCTTGAGAAAAAGTAAGTTGTAGAGCAAAGCAGTATTGTACTTTCCTTTTTTCAATAACGAGAGCAGATATGAAAAAACATGGGATCGTTACGTTTTGCGACCGCTCGACCGTAAATCGAAGCCCCACGACTTTCGGCCACCCGAGGAGGAGTCCGCGTTCACGGAAACATGAGTTACTGAAGCGCCGGGCAAAGACGATACAAGTACCATATATGATTTAGGTGACTTTAGGGATACTTTTTTTTGTAATTTTATTTTCTTTCCGCTCCCCCTTTGGCCGTGATAAGCGTCTCCGCTCCAGTAAATAACCGTAAATCATCGGTCCCGAGGCCCGCTGCAGTTGACCTTTCATCCCGGCGAGTCGTCGTCGCCATTGCCGTCGCCGTCGCGGCTTTGCTCCCATACCTACTTACTCGAGCGTTAAAGCATAATATATCCCATACGAGTGAAGCGTCACCGACATCCAGCACAAGCAGCGCGTTTGACAGGGATGACAAAGAGGCGTGGAAGAGGGGGGTTGGGGGAGACGAGGCACGGTGGCTAATGAGCGCTCGCACGCGCCCGCGGGCGATCGATCGTCCAGCAGCTACTCCAGAGAGCAAGTGTATGCAGGCGGGCAGGCACGGCGCAGCTGCGCGAAGGGAGCCACTTCCGACCTGCCAGTGTGTCCCTTCGATCCGGCTGTCTGCACGCTACATAATATATAAGTATTATAAGCACACTCACGGCCGTTCTGCCGAATTGCCGGAGCAAGAAAGCATTTGCTCGGTACTTAAGGCGTGTTGATGACTGCGTGAGAGAGAGAGACGCGGCGTCGCCGCGACGCTACGGCATGTTATATACCTACCATGGCGTGCACCGTATCCGCGTTTATGGTCCGTGTGTTCATATACGTATATGTAGGTGTTGATACATGCAGGGTTACTTGCACGATATTTTCGCAGCGGCGTTATAATGCGTTCCCAAGAAGCGTCGGCACAGGTATAAGATGGGGTCGATCGGTAGGTTGGCGGGTAGATAGGGTAGGTGTACGTACACGTATACACGCTACCGTGTAGGCACGGAGGTAGATGTATGTGCAATGCGCGAAGTAGAGTATAACAGCCCGCGTGACTCGTGCCATCGGACCCTCGGGCAATTATATTATAAGTATTAGCCCCGCGCGATGTCCGTCGGCGCGCAACAATACACATACGCACCGGGACGATGCGCGACGCGTACCTATACCGATGTTGTATACATACGTTGTTTCGCCCGGTGCGGTTCACGGTGATGCGTGCAACCAGCCAAGCTACCAACGTGGGTACGACTGGGTATATATAGTAGTAATATATAAATAGGCGCTTCGGAGGGCGAGGCTCGGGCTACCGATGATCTCGAAATGCGCCACTGCGCGCTGCACGCACCGGCCCCGAGAGATGCGCGCGAGATAGCGCCGGTTGTTTCCCCTCGACTTTTTTACGGCTCGCGCGTCGCTCTCCGACGCTCCCTCGCCACGGCTCCCCGGGCACACTGGAGCGAGCACCAGCTCCACTTTGCTCGACTGGCAGGTGCCGGCAGCAACGGGGCCTACATACACCTTTCCACGTAAGTACTGTAACGTCTCCGCTCTCGATTTTTCATTACGCTACTACGTGTTCCGCTGGCTATATTTAGATATATATATATATATATATATATATATGTATATATATATATATACATACATGCATATACCCACCTACCTACCTACCCGCTCCGCACAGAGACAGCGAGAGAGAGATATGAGCTCCTCGGTAATTACGTATATATACGTTGCGTGCACGCGGGAAAGCACCAGCACCTGCGATTTTCTAGAGCTTGATGAGTTTCCGCGCGCCTTTTTCCTTCAGATATCGCGATAAGTATATTTTAACATGCTTATGCACACGCATCCCGTACGTATAGGCATATCGGATATTATGTACACCGCCGGTGTACCGGCATGCGTGCGTGTACGAGCTGACGCTTATTGTTCCGATCAGGGCGACAAGTGGGGCGATTTCAATTCGGCCGAATCATCGCGAGTCGCGAACGCGGCTCTTTGCTCCTGGTTTTGGAGAAAAAGAGAGAGAGAGAGGAAAAATAATAAATTTTATCACGATGGGTGTAGAATATTTATCGGAGATCAGTGTGCTATTTGGCACGGCTGCACGCACTTTGCAAATAAATTGAACAACAATACACTTGGCCGAGTCAAGGCCGACGGGGCGCGAAATATATAATTGGCGGGCCTCTGGTTCTGCCACTGGTAGCAGTACGTAGCGTAGGCTGGGCTGAAAGCCATCGGTGCTTCAATATTCGCGAGCAGAGCGTGTGCCGCTTTACATGACAATGGCACTCGGAAATGTTAAAGATTTTCAAAGTAAATAATGGCCTCCATCTGACGAGAGTGCGCCCGATGACGACCACGACGTCGACGACAGCGGCTGTACGACGAGGACAACAACGGGACAATATAAATGTGTCTCTTTTACGCGATGGCCAACTCTCTCTCTCTCTCTCTCTCTCTCTCTCTCTCTATCCGTTGCGAGCGAGCGCCGTACGGCACGTATTATTTCGAGCGCAAACTTTCGCCTCGGTGACCCGTCGAACCTTCAAATGAGCATTGCGCAAAAGAGTGCAGCTCCCACCGGATGCCGGGCGCCGGCCCCCTCCCACCCCAACCTTCTCGCGTCACTCGCGCAACAATGAATAAACACGCGCGTGCGGGCCAGCCACCGCGTAACGCGAAAAATTAAGAGGAAAAATATTTATGTAGCCCCCAACGTCACTGGCTCTGACCGACGCGAGTGCTGCACCACCGAAAAAGAGCCCCCGGCAATTACCAGCGCCCTTTTTTTGGTCTCCCGACTTTTGCATATTCATACTTCCGGGCGCGTTGCGTTCTTCGAAATATTTTGCCCTTTTCGCCCAGACTTGGGACGGACTTTCGCGTGTACATCGCTAGCTGGGTTTTTTCCTGCTCCAACTTTACAGAGTACGCGAAAATACCTATCCAGAGCTCTAATGAAAATGATGCGGTACGACTTTTATTACTTTGCGGAAGATGGCTGCCGCACTCTGGATTTTCGCTCTGCCTGTCTGAGAGATACGACGCGGAATGAACTCGTTCCGGAAAGCACGCGATCAACGTGTGGGCTTTGGGATACCTGCAATCTAAATTTTAAATAGTGAAAATTTCACTATTTATGGAAATAAATGAGATCTTGACCTTTAAAATAGTGAATATGAACTGATTTTCAAGGTTAAAAATATTTTGCACTTTATCAAAAAGTTAAAAGCATAGAAATTCACTATTTATTAAGTGAAAATCGCTTATTTCACTTGTTTTCGAGTCAAAACTGCTCAGTCGTGTGTGGGTCACCGAACGAGCAAGGTCGAATCTGTTCGCGAGTGTTTTTAGGGATTGCTTTCATGTTTAAGGAATAAGATGTTATCTTTACATATTATGGTGTCGTGTATATACTATGATACAAGAAACTGGTTTGACATTTAAGGATCAAATCTAGGATTCAAAAGAGTTACTGATGTGTGTAAAAAAATGTAATCGTTAGTAAAGTTTTCGAAAAAGATGTTTAAGTTATCTTAGTTTTGTTCTGTGTATAGATGTGGTGTATGTTGTTCTGTATTCAGTAGTGGCGGATCAGTGTTCTTATATTTAAATATCATTGAGTGCTTGTGATGTCAGTGTACACAACAGTGCAAGTACTGCAAGTAACTATCAACCCTCGGAGCGCATAAAACAAAGTGTCATTCTATAATGTGTGGACTCGACAAAATATTACATTATCTATGAGCAGCTATACAGTTAGAAAGATAGAAAGATACCTCCTTTACTTATAGATGCTATTGTCTGTTTATCAGTTTTATTTTAATTTTTTTCGAAGGTTTGTAATATTATTCATTTCACTGTTTGAAATAGTAAATCAAAACTATTTACTGGTTTTAAAGTAAATCAATTAATTTTCAAATAATGAACATGGTGTCACTATTTGTAAAAGTGAATATTGATTATTTCAAATTTACAGCGTAGTAAAGGGTATTGAAGGAAATCCATACAGTCAACGGCCACTTTCATCAGTTCTCTACTTTCTCTGCGTCTTGAGAAAATCATCGAACCTCCCAAAAAAAAAAAAAAAAAAAAAAAAAAAAAAAAAAAAAAAAAAAAAAAAAAAACGGTTAAACCAGCCGACGCATCGATCAGCCAAGCGTCAAACGTTGACGATGAGTTATAAATGCCAGAGCCAAAACGTCCCAAGCGTCGCGCGAACCAAAAAAAATCGGCAACTCTCGTGGGAGCGAAAAGTGAATGGCGCAATCAAAAGGGAGACCCGAAACGTTTGGAAAATCCGTCTAAAATGCAGGTCCGTTTACGGGCACACGAGCATGTTGTACCTACACGCGAATCCAACCAACGGCACGTACGGTCGGTGGTGCGCTCCGCGTGTGTGCGCAAAGTACGGCCACAACTAGACGCATACACACGTGCAGTTTAGACGCACTTGTGGTGGCTAAACGGCGCATGAAAATGGAAGGGCCGTTCACCTAAATACGAGGCCATTCGGCGTTAATATTATAGCGTAGGTAGCCGCGGAGGGCCCGGGGCGAGTGTGTAGGTCGTAATCGGAGCATTTATTTATAGTACGTCGTGTCGTAGGTCGTGACAACGACGTGCTCATGGAAAAGAAAAGAGAAAAAAAGAAATGAAAAAAAAGAGAGTGTTGGCAGAGAGCGTAATGTAGTTTCTGTATACGCATTAACCGGCGGGAGCAGGCACGTGGGTGAGTATTATAGGTACATGTGCGGCTGCTTGGGCTTGCGGCGCGCGAGCGGGAAAAGAGATGCGATACGGGAGGAATACGCGCGCTCGAATGAATATTTTATTTATACCCATATAATGTACAGGCAGCATCATGCGCGAAGGGCTTTGGAAGGAGATTTACGGCTGGACCGCGGCAGCGCATCTTCCCCCCTTCCCTCAGCCCCCGCTCTTTCTCTATTGTCGAGGCGCATTAGGTGGTGCGTGTATGGGTATCCACGCATTATCTTTGCTTTGCAAGCTGACGCGCTGCCGCCGAGCTGCTACTCTGGGTCACGCGTACGCGATTTACGCTGGCCGCAAAAAATAAAAAGAAAACCACCCTGGGAGATTTGAAGAGCATTATGCGCATAATGTGGGAGGGGTTTCGGAAAAGAAGAGAAAAAAGAAAAAAGAAAAAAGAAAACATCGAGAAACCAGAGGGGCGCAAAGCTCGGGCAAAGCTCAAGACTGCCGGCATGGCTGCGGGGGGCGCATGAATGGAGGTAGGTAGGTAGATATAATATAAGCTTGGTATGGGCTAAGGTATAGAGAAGAAGGACGGAGAGGAGGAGGAGGAGGTGAAAGTAAACATGTGCGCGGGAGCCATTGCAGGGGGACAGGAAATTTTGCGGAGCGAGCGAGTCGAGCGGAAGAGAGAGGAAAAACGCGTCGCTGAAGCGTATGTATAAAACAACGACGAGTACGGTGTCCAGAGCTGTCTGTATTTTAGAGTATAAATTGCGCGTGTGTGCAGCCTCCGGGAGCCTAGCGCGAGATGGCAGCAGCTAACGGCCGAGGGAAGAAAAATTTCACTCCGCTAGCTGTGTATATATACATATTGGCCAATGCGGCTTTGGCCATCCTGCTTTGCTTTGCTTATCGATTTATCTGCGCTCGTTCGTCAATTCTTTCAATCTATTGTTCAAATAACTATTGTCCAAAGGGCTTACAACATTTATACATAGTTTTTAATAAAAAATGCATTGGAGGCTAACTTCTGTATTTTCCTTCAATTATACTCGATGATAATCACGGCTTACGAAAAGTGTAGCATAAATAAACATTTTGATCGAAGAAAATGGAGTACTTGTAAACACTGACAACGTTATTTTATTGTCATAAGTACATTTTAAACTATTACATAAAACTGAAATTATAAAAACGAAAATACTCCATTCTCCTAAAATTACATCAAACTTGGTATAACATCGTCAAAACGTAAGTTGTTTCTAAATATATTATAAATCATTAGAAATTTCAAACAATAAACTACTTTTAATACATAAATTCTTACGCACGTTTAAATTTCGGGTTCATAACATTCTTTGTATTTAATAACAACGGATACAGTTGAGTGCATGAAAATTTTTTTCACAATATAAATAAATAAATTGTTTTTGCAACAAAATTTTTTTTATTACTACTTATAACACTATACTTAACATGACTTCTTACAGCAAAATTGTTAAGTACTGCAGATAAAAAGAAAAGACAATTAAGACAAAGTTACACCATTAAAAAAAAGTGTTATATAAATATTTTTTGTTCCGTACTTTACACTTGAACTTAAAATCTAAAGTAGATTGCACTTGAATCAGTAGAAAAAGATTTTTCTTTACATTGATCATTCCAGTATTATCTTCAATAGCAAATTATTAACAGACCATGGCCCATACTTTTGACATATCTTTTACCGGCGGACGGATTTAGGGGTTTATTTTACAGTTTTTAAAGTTTTGATTGGCTTCACTTTAAGTACACTGCTATGATATTGAGTCGTCTGTGGATCCAGACGTTAATTAATTAAATAAAATTTTAATTGGCAATCGCTATGTACATGTTTGCCATAACACGGCTACAATTAAAAATATAATACATCCTTAAAGTAATTTACATATGTAGAAAAATAATATCATGTGGTAGGTATAATTACATAGAATAAATAAATAGATATTACAAAATTAAGTATCAACTCAAATTAAATGTGCATTGTGCACCATAAAAATTTTTAAAAGAGTTTAACATCTTAAGAACAAAACTTAAATTGTGTTTTCATATGAAGATTTGAATAGTTTTACTGTTAAATAAGTTAAGCTTGTAAGTACTTAAATTAGACTTTGGTATACATTCTGCTAATATTTTTAACATGTCAATACCCATAATACTCAGCATGAATACCATAGAGAAGTTTCCCAGATGTGAGGGTTATCATTTAGCCAAGTGCTGCTATCTCTTGATAAAACAGTAAACTAACGTCTTTCTACTGTAAGGATAAGTGCTAAGAAAAAATTACAATCAATATTAAGTATACCTGTCCTTTCATTCGCAAATGAACGCCAAAATAATTGGTATAATCATAACTGCCGACAATTTGCGGTGAGAAACTTGCTCAGTTTAGTCAAACGATAAAATATAGATCCTTCTCGCATGTCTCTGAAATTTCGAACACAAATTGTATACGCTATGGCGTAAGTTCATCGACGCGTATTTCAATGCCTTTAGCTTACAACGTTTGTTGTCAGTGCAATTTAATTATAT
Organism: Copidosoma floridanum; assembly: GCF_036245765.1. Lineage (NCBI taxonomy): Eukaryota > Metazoa > Arthropoda > Insecta > Hymenoptera > Encyrtidae > Copidosoma > Copidosoma floridanum. Next base: position 23,543,156 of record NW_028321878.1, on the reverse strand, counting down.
TGTCATTTGTCAAATTGCAATAATAGTGACTGTACTCTAATATTAATAGTATACATATATTGTAGCACTATAAAATATAATAATACTGTTACTACTGTAATCTTTAGATATTTGTATGATTTTTCATATTTTAAGGCGCAAAGGAGAGAACAAACTTGTGCCCTTAAAAAATTATTTAAAGATTTCATCATAAAGGGTGAAATAAGAGTTTTACCGCACTGATAAGTCAGTTTATCTTTTTGGTAAAAAAAAGTTAAAAAACTGTAAGTATAACGAGATGTTCAACTGTGAGAACTAAATACTTCATTTGTTCGTTAAAAGTGGATTTCAGTATAGATGTGGGATTCCCAAAAAAATAGTTATAAAATACTGTTGACTACAGAAACAAAGTATTTAATCGTCCAATGCATCTAGCGTATATATTTTGAAATTTAATTTTGTTTGAAGTAAGCGGAAAAAGGTGCACCAGAGAACTGCATGCTTTTACCTTTTGTATCTGACTAAAAATAGTATTTATTTGATAGCGTCAACTTAATTATGTCAGTGCTAGTCGTACTTCTTTTTTTTAAATAATATAGTTGCTGCCTCATTGCAGATTTGAGTTGACATATGTTGTGAGACTAAGCGTGCAATTGAATGTAACAATGCAAATTAGCTGTTGCACATAGCTTTTCTTTATGTTCTTATGGAGGGCTTAATTTGATATATGATAGTTGTAACTTTTACATTGCAGTTTAAAAAATCTAATTCATACCTAAAAATGTAATAAGATGGTAATAATGACTAATGTAAGAAAAAAGTTGTCGTATAGGTACAAACGGCTCAAAAGTTACATAAGCACAACCTATGACCTGCAAACGCATTGCGTGACTCAATGAAATAGGAAAAAAAAATTGCCGAGAAAGAAATCGTTGATATAGTCGCGCAATTAATGAGTGTAAAGCGTAAGACGCTAGAGAAAAAAAATGACAAGATACCAAAGAATGAAAAATTTCTCAGAGGTGCACACACGAGCTTGCTCAAAATAGCATTTCAGTTTAATTGGTGAGAGAACGACTTTAGCGACCCCACTATGTTACTACTACTACCACTGCTACCCGCTTAGGCTGCAGACACTGGATAGTTAGTCCTGGGAGAAATGGATTAATCATCAGAGCACCCGCGGGTGCCCGCCTGCCAAGTAGACAACGTTGTTATATAGATCTCCGTAGACGCTGAAATTATAGTAGTTGCGGTGGATCGAATCGACGCGGGTAACTTTCCGGACCACAATCGGCTACGGCAGCCCAGAGCCACTGGCACCATCGTTTCGTGAGGTTGCAATTCACCTGGGAATCGAAAGCTGGAAACCTCCTTTGTTCCCCTGACTGTAGCCAGTTGCTGATATGCCGGCCGCGAATTTGCGTTTGAAATCAACTGGCACGTGGTTATGTTTCTTTAACTTTGAAAGCGGTCCAATGATGGTGGAGGTCTCCGCCACGAGTTTGAAAAACTTTTCGGCATAATCATTTTTATTGGGCTTATTGATAGTTGCTGTACTCATTTGGTTACTCTCCAATTCAGTGATTAGTAATTTTCTCTACGTTACATATTCTACAAACTAAATATTTTTTACATTCTAGATTTGTTTCAAATTGAATTAATTATTTCTGTCATTGTACATGTATTAAAATGAATACACAGCCAGATAGATATTAAAAACTTGTTTCTACTCTTTGTCCACCATTTTTTACACTTTTGATTCACATATTTATCTTCTATGCACTGTTCACACCTTTTTTGGATGAAATTTCCTTATCAAAACCAGTGAGCTTGATCAGAAGTTTCTTGAACACGCATTACACCTCAAACTATCAGTGTAGGTAATTTTTTTTCGTAAATTTTTTTTTAATTATTTGAAAGTTCGGTTTAGCTAAAAGCAAGTCTGGAAAGTTTTTATTTAATGGTTTTTTTATTCATTTATCAGTGTTACGGAAATAAATCTGCAATTGACTGTCAATAACTTCATTATTGAATTATAGTAGGTAGAGATCGTTGATACTTTAGAAATAAGTCAAGGTATTAGTTGATATAAAACATTAATTACTTTAGTGTAGGACAAAGTTAAAAAAAACAGTTAAATTTTTTAAACTATTATTTAATCGAAAAAATAATTTTACTATTGTAAATACATTCGTATTAAAATTTCGTTCTTTAAGACTGTGCCCATTCCTGGATACATGTAAAAGTATTCATAGTATATGTACGAGTGAGAAAATTAACATGCACTCATAGAGTTTAACTCAGTCACACTGCGGTAAGAAACAAAAGTATTTTTATGGTAAATAAGAATATTAGAAATTAATCTAATTTTATCGGATAAGTATTAATGCGAGGAATTTGATTTATCGACATTTCCCATCCAGTTCGAGATTGCCAAGGCAACTCGATTTTTTTAGTTAAAATTATAGATTTATAGAAAAATTTGTATACGTAGCAATTGAAAAAAAGTGTCATCTCGACCAGAATTTGAACCTGGAACTCTTTTCTTGCCAGAAAAGCGGCAAGACAATTGGGAAGAGGAGTTGCCGAGGAGTTTCTGACAAGAAAAGAGTTCTAGGTTCAAATCCTGGTCGAGGTGACACTTTTTCTCAATTGCTATATATGACAATTTTTCTACAAATCTATAATTTTAACTGAAAAAATCGAGTTGCCTTGGCAATCTTGAACTGGATAAGAGATGTCGATGAATTTCATTACTTGCAGGAATATTTTTATTTTGAATATACTTGTTTTCTATCAAGCTCTAGTCAGTAAAAAATAATGTAGGGCTAATTAAGTAATACGTGGTTTTAAATTGTAACCCAAATAAAAAAAGTATTTACCACTAAAAATATCACCTTAATTTTTTATGAAATTCCTCATAAATACAATGTATATTAAAACTAACTATTTTTAATATATCTGTGCTCCTGAAAGTCTTAAGAAAATGTTAAATTGGACAAATTATTTTAGATTTTCTAGATAAAATGGTATCGTTATCGTCACAAAAGTGGAATCGCCTCTGGGTCTGTTTTGCGAAGCAGGTCTGAGGGAATGGATAGTACTTGTGTGCTAAACGCTGTTTTTCCTACCGAGGGTACACCTGATCCTCAAAAATGCTCGAGATAGGTAAAGTTTTTTAAGCAAAGAAGAATGAATCTTGTTGACTACTGTTAAAACTAAAACCTACACATTGATAGCATTGTAAAAAATTATACATCTTTCTCCTGACAAGTAAATATCGATGGTTCGGTAAAAGAAAGAACCAACTCAAAAAATGAGTGATAAACGAGTGAACTCGAATTTGGGTTAAAAAAGTAGTCAACTTTAATTTGGGTTGAAGAAGCAGCCGACTTGGGAGTAATTTTTTTCCATCAAGTGTTATTGTGGAAGCACTGACATTTACCAGACATAAACGTTTTCTTAGAGAAAAGAAGAAAAGAAGAGTGAGGAAACACTTTTTTTCTTTTGTGTGTGTATGTACACACACACACACATATATATATATATAAACACATATATGAATAACAATATTTACATAAGCTTTCAGCAGTACTTATGTACATATTCAGATTTTCTTACCCAGTGTATAAAATTATAAAAAGTTTTCTTACATTTTTTCCTTGACGTCTAAAGAACTGTTTTTAAATATTCACATTAATTCAACAGAGAAAATTTGCAAATACCTTAATGATACAAAGATTGACAGTAGCTAAAAACTTAGACACAGTATGGCCCATTATTATGATATTTTTTTAAGTCTTCAGTCATGGCTTTTCTCTCTTTTTTAAAAAGTTGACATTGGCAGAACATGTCGTTAATTATATCTGGGTAATCACTGTTGCAAGCACACTTATTACTATTAACAATTTTGTATTTAATGAGACTAGAGTTCAAGTACATATGGGTACTTCTAATTATATTTCAGGAGACAATAGCTCTTTGAGAAATATCTAGGCAATAGTACCAAGACTAATTGTAGTGATTTAGATAAAGTTTATAATAGTGATATCCTTTATTGGTAGCTTATTTTTGATGGTATTTTTGATTTCTATTTCAGCATGTATTTTCTACAACTTGAACAAGGTCAGAAGGAGGGATCAGCTCTTCCAGTAAGTACAGTTTTTCGCAGCCTCTTAGGCTGATGAATTTGCTTTTATATTGCCAGAAACTCTTACGTGTGAAAAAATCCATGCTATTTTAACGTTTTTACCTTCTTTAGCTTTTAGGAGGAGTCTTCTTTTTAGTTCAAATATTGGGAGTGACTCTGGGTTCAATCCTGTGATGTGTTTCAAGGAGTTAAAGGCATTGTGTGAATCAGACAATAAAAAGAAGTCTTTTTCATCGCCGTTCGGTATTAATTTAACAGCATGAATGAGTGCTAATGATTCAGCTGTAAAGATAGAAGTATATTTAAAGATTTTACATGAAACTCTAAAAAAATAATTCTGCGACCTAACTGCAAAGCCACAGGGTACGCTATCCGCGTTACTTTCAACAGATTTATTAGTATGTATTTTAGTTTCTTTGCTTGCAAGTTTATGTTCAAATTCTGGGTAACGTTGTAAGATTCCAATATTTTTTTTCCTTTTTGGAGGTATGATTTTGGAATGAAAGAATTGTTAGAGAAAGGATAATCAAATTTAAAGCAGAATTTGGTTTGAGTGACGTAAATCTAAAAGTATTAAATCTGTCTGAGACAATTGACCAATAGTGATTTCTGAAAAATGTGATTAAGTATATTTCAATCAGAGTACATTGACAGATGTTTCAGGTTTTCTATTAAGGGGTTTTGACTTTGAGAAATCTTTTTTAAAAAGAATTCAAAATCTGAGTTTTAATAAAAGGATCTTTGATTCAGCTGCTAAAATATTAATTAGGGTACTATTTTGAAATAATACTGCAATTCTAATACAATAATCTTGGATAGTTTGTAGTTTTTTAAATTAGATTCTGCATATGGCGAAAGGAGGAATTCACCATATTCTATTTGCTCCGAGCCAATGCAGAGGGTGCACCCTCTATTGCAGATATTTGACAAAAGTTCTAGCATGTAAACAAAGGCCTCATAGAATATGGCTACTTGTGATTGGCAAGTTAGAGATAGAACGACGATCCCTTCTTTCAGTGCAACTGCCAATCACAAGCAGTGATATGTATATGTGTATGCTCTAAGCCGTTTGTTTTCATGCAAGGATTTTTGCCAGATATATGCTGCAGATGGCGCAGCCTCTGCTTCGGCTTGGAGCGAGTAATTGGATGAATAAGCGTTCATGTAACAGTATTAGTAGGGATGGATCTGTACCCTCCATGTTTTCCTAAAATTACTGATAACCATAGTCGGAAGTATGCATTTCGTACGAACAACATGTTTGTTTCATTTAAGGTGATTGTCCAGGTGCATTCCTAAAAACTTTGCACTCTTGGCAGGTGAAATTCCCTTTCCACAGATTTTTAAAAAAAGGATTAAGGATAATGTTGTTTTTACGAAATATAATACATCCCTATTTTTTAAATTCGATTTTCAAATTTTTTTGTCAAGGAATACGAAGTGTAACTTATAATATTTTCTAAGATGTCAATGGTTTTTTTGGTGTCATCCAAGGAGATGAAAAGCACCTCATCATTAGTGAATTGAAGTTTATGTTAACCTACTGAGGGTTAAGCTTGATTTTTCTGTGTAAAGTGCCCATAAAATTGGGTTGAATGTAAGGCTTTGTGGAAAACCTTTGCTTGCTTTAAATTTATTAGTATCATCATGGACGTTTTGGGTACAATATTTTTTTTAGTAATTTTGGTAAACTGGCCAAACTTCCAAACAAACGTATTTTATTTTTTATAATTTTCTTAGAAGAAATTTATTACTTTTTCTATTAAGGATACTTATTTAACTCAACGTTTAATAAATCAAAGTAAAAAGCTTTTGATATTTTTAATAAATGATAAAATAATAAAATAGTTAAATGAACAATAATCTATTATTAATCGAGACATTGTATTACACATTACTGACCAATGCCAATGTCGAAAATTTTATCTGAGGTTGAAATATAAATGTCCCAAGTCAAGACTTAGATATTTTGTTTAATAAAGAGAGTAATCCCACTTCCTTTGATTTCGTGACTTTTTTTTGTCAAACTTGACGCAACGAAGTTATGAATTTGAAAATAATCTTTTGATCTCAGCCAGGATTAGATAATGACAATAATTTCATAATCTTAAGAGAGATTCTTGCATTTCCTGTTTATTTCTAATTCGTCTGGTATTCAATAGTAAAATTTTTAAATTATCAGCTTGAGACAGTTAAATAACAAAAAATTTATTCACTAATAAGAAAAGGGAGAACTTGGATGAATGTAATGTTTTTAATGTGCCTTTTTACTGGACATCTTACTATGTAAGCTGTACGTACCTTGATTCATTTTTGATTTTTTATCATAAGTAATTCCAGTAAAAGTTGATCCATTGTTTAAACGTTGAGTTTGAATATTATCTCTGGATTTTCGCTGTGGGTTAATTATAGATTAATTATGCCATTATATGATGGGTTCTTGTTATAAAAGTAGTTCTGCAAAAAGGTCTCATTCGTAGAGTTTAATGTGTTTGAGATAGTATCACGTTTCAGGTTTTCACTTATGCAACATCAGATCTATTTAAAAAAATCGCTCTTTGCGAAAAAAGCTTGAATTTCCATTTTAGAAAATATGATTAATTTACTACTTTTAACGCAGGAAATAGTCGATGAAACATTTCTCAAAAAAATTTTATTTTCAAAGAATAATCTTTGAAAATAAATCTGATAATGCATGAATAGCGTCTGTTGAACTTGAAAAACAACAAGCAAACATAAATTACCATATATTTAACTCATTTCCTGTGCCACGTTGAAAAAAAAATGACAAGAGTAAGGAATTATTTAAAATATACATATTTTAATCCCAAAAGAATTATCACACAACTAACTTTGATTTTCAGATAATGGTTTGATTTGTGCGGTTAAGGCCAGTTTTATGAATGTTTAATTGCTACTCCTAAATAAAAGTATTACCAAAAAATTACTTTTTTATAGAGATTAAACTGACATATTTACTATTAAAAAAAAACCCAGTTTGGGTCTCGGACAATCACAAATACAGAAAATTAAAAGACTGTTTTTGATCCGAGTTTAAAATCCTTGAAAAGGCCACTTGCAAATGCTGGGAATGTTATGAAAGAAAAACGTAAGTTTTCAAAGGTCTTTTTTTGCAGAGTATAATAATTATAGTTTAATTTTGGTTTTAACGTTCATTGCAGGCTTCAAAGGCAAAGTGGATTTTGACAAACTTGTATTTAAATTTATTCAAGGAACTAAGAAAGAGCCTGATTCTGTGGACGGAACTCTTATTAATCTTGGTTGTATCTTAAGGGGCTTGCCTTATAAAGAACGTAGAGAATTGGAGTTAAAGTTCTTTATGTTAGCATATGAAAAGGAGAAGCAATTGGGTTTGGCTTAAGTTTACAAATTCGTCTTATGTTTGTTACATTAGTATTAAAAAATTGTGATCCAAACAAAAAATAATGGTGCAACAAAATGAACAGTTTAATCAGAATAAGAGTTAACAAAACTGTTTAAAATGTTTGTGATAATATAGAAGTATAATAGACTTAATGTATAACTAAAATAAAAAAATGTGATTGATAAGTACTTAAAAATGTTACAATGTACCTAAATAAATACGTGAACGAATTAAAAAATATTCAGTTGCAAGTTTAATTTACAAAAGTTTTCTAATACATATTATAAATACATATAGTAGAGAAACGTTTGAGATCAAATGAGTATAAAAATGCTTGTATAAAAATAAGGTATATTCGTTGTTAGCTGACAACACTTTTAGCTAATTAATATCAACATTTTTCTGATTTCCTGAAGATTCCAGGTATAATATTTTAGAACACGTAATCTCTTGCATACTATTATTAGCAGCCTTTTCCCATTTCCAGGCTCTCTTCTCTGTAAAAAAATGGCCAGTTGTTCCCTAATTAATGTAGGAGATTTGATTTGTTTATACATCTTGTTATCATTAGAACTCATTTAACCGCAAGTCACTTGTTGCCTGTCCAGATTTGTGTTAGTTGAATAGTACCTAAACTCGGATTGTTGCTGTAATTCTTCTGTGATGATAAAATTATGTAAGCATATTGTAGCTAGTATTACCGCTACAATTTTATTAATATCCAAATCTAGTGGATGCTTGTTAATCCTCCATCGAGCTACCAGAATATCAAATCCACACGCAATTTCTCTGCATGCCCTACTTAGTCTGTAATTAAAAACGGCTTGTTTTGTGCTTCGCATGTTTCTTCTTAAATATGGCCTCATTATATATGAACGTAGTGGAGACGCTTTACTACCTATTCGCTCCGTGCATCAGGTTGGAGGGGATAAAAAAAACGACTGCAGCGCTGTAGGTGAGCAAAGTTGGCGAACCCGTACCCCCATGAATCGTACAGTAAGCGTTGTCTCATATGAGAAAAGATATTATTTCATTTAAAGTAATTAGTTGAGAAATCGAAGGCGGAAAAAAAATGTTATTTAGCTAAACCGGGTCTATAATACGGATAAATAATTTTGCTAGGCACTTCAAATCGCCCGAAATTTTAAATAATGGGTTATTAAATATTATCTGTCATATAGTACACAACACACATACTTACCTGTAATGTTGTATACGTGAGAGCAAGAACTCCAAGCAGTCGACATAGGCTGCCGCTAGCTGTATAATCTGAATCAGTGTTTACGTTTACAAAGTAACGAAATGCGTACGAGACAGTGTTGCGTTGTTAATTGCAACAAGAAAGAAAAGCAGGGGGTGGTGCTGTATGAATTCCCAAGTAGACCCCATGAAACAAAACAGAAGGAGCTGTGGATTAGGGCAGTTAAGAGACAAAAGTTCGTACCTAACCTACGGAATTTTTTTTATTATTATTATTGATTATAAGTAAAATTATCATGAAAATTTTACAGTCCTGATGGCAGTTTGTGTGTATGTTACCATAACCTACATTTGTCAAGCATAGGCAATAATGTACTTACAGATAATTCTACTTTGTATGGATTTAAGCTGACAGATGTTTGTCTCACAACATAGCAATGGATCAGATGACCGACTCCTTTATTTACATATTTCTGTACGTAGGCAACGTGCCCACTCTCTACTAATTTTTTAGCTTTTTTCAGCGTTTCATTATTAAAAACTATGTTGCAACTTATACTTTTAAAGTCTGTTTGGATAATCATATCTATTTTTTAGGGTGCTGATGTTAACGCGATAGTAGTATGTATGTCTTATTCAATAAATAATACTTTCTCCTATAAGCGACAGTGTTACGATTTAATCATACGGGGGTACGGTATTGCGCGATTCTGACACCGGGGGCGGCGCTGCGTGTCATGCTCGGAGCGAATAAAAACAGAAGATAATAATTATTCACCAACATTCGCATGTCATAAAAGATTGAGTTAATCCTCTCCTATAGCTTTTCTCATATCACTGGTTGCAGAGATACCACCATTACTGTGACGACCCTTAGCGTCAATTTCTATTTAAGTAAATCTGCAGTCACTATCACAGACTCCGGTAAAATTGAAGCTGTGATGACCCTTGTAGTAAAAAAATGTTGACCCTCTGTGAGGTTATTCTTACATTCAATTAATAGAAAATATTTAGTAATTGTTTTTAAATGAACTTAAGAACATGGAGAATAATGGATGTGTACCAGCAGAACAATTTTTTTTCCATCAATCGCACCGTCAAAATTTGGAAAATCACACCTTCTTTTAAAAACCTTAGCTATTAAAAGCCATTTTCTCTTGTAGGCACAGTTGAAACTATATTTTTTAGTGTTTCATAGGTTGCTAAACATGTTACTTCATTAATTTTGAAAATACCGATTAAGTATTTTCGATAATAGGTATCGTTCTACAATATTTACATGGCTCTCTCTATTTAATTTTCTATTAATTACTACCAAGACATCAGGTGCATCACCTGAGATCCATGCCCACTCTGCTTTGGTACGTCTGCCACTGTTATGATATGGAATCACATTCTGAACATTGTAACGTGAGTTTGGTACTCTCCAAACCCTAGTCCTCTCTAAAAACATAAGTGTATTCTCATATGGAAGAGTAACTGAAATGATTCGCAATGTAATTTAACAAGACATATTAAGTACTCTTGATTACTCACTTAATAACTACTCGACAGACGTACTAAAACGGAGTTTTACAACTTTTACAAGTTGAATTTAATATGCTAACTTAATTGTGATGTTATAAAAAAACTCACACACTTTTCATTTGTTTTTTTCTGCAACTTTTTTTGGATACTTTTTATTTAATACTCTTGGCACAATGTAATAAAATATTTTCACACCAAAATGTAAAGTTTCCACCTGGTTGACACTTGAGAAAAAGTGTGTTTTGATTAGAAAAGGAAGTATCGTGCCAATCTTATGAAACTGAAAGGATTTCCACTAATAAACTGCTATGATAAACTTTCATCTACCCTATTAACATTTGGAAAAAGTAACAGTTGTTTTCTAATCAAATTAAAAACACTTAAAACATTTTTAAATTTTACGGTTTTCGAATTTAGATACGGCGAGTGAGAGCTACACGCACGGTATCTTGATTCGTTGCTTGTGAAATTCAAAAGTTTTGTGTAACTTTTCAATTTAATTTGAGAATTTTTGTTAGCAGGGTGGTAGCATAGCAACCTCGTCCAACGGTACTTAAAATAGTTTTAAACTCTAATGGTAAGTTGACAGTAGCAGATCTAAAATTTCTCTTATTAACTGACGTGGATGGTGGATGTCTGAGCTGGAGCCATTTTCGTCAGTCATCTTTTAGCCCTTCAGGATCTTCAAACCCACGACAGCAGTCGTGACTATCCAATGAGCATCTGACCAAAACGAGACTGAGCGAAGCAAAGAGATAATATGTTGGGGCTGCATAGTCATGAGACACTTGAGATACATAGAGCTTATCATCAATATAGCTTTTACCATAGGATCCACTGCGTTTGAAGTTTTTTTATAGCGCACTCACTAGTCTAGTTTATCTGTCTAAAGAAAGCCCACTGGAACTTGAGTCTATACGTAATCACGTTGTCCATCCTCCCAGCGGCTCTAAGATTCTGTTTTCCTAATTTTTTTATTCATTTTTTTGTAATCACCTAAAAACTGAGACGTGCTAAAAATATTGTCTCACTCACTTTGTGAAGAATATATTTTATTTTGGTTTCCCCATGTACAATTTTGTCTTGAATATTAATGACAAAAATAACGTTAAAAGTTAAAAAAAATGTTTATTAAAAATGTATGAGATAACTGAAGTAGTATTGGAATTGTTTTAAAATAAAGATAAACATTATCCTAGATTGGTGACGAAAAATAACTCTTTGTTATTAATTCTTTCATTATTCTATTTGAGTAAAGACTTAATTTTTTGAACAGGCAAATATTATTTTTCCTTATGTTTGTTATGCTCGTATAAATCCAAAAACCATGAAAATCTTACTTTAGTCGAATCTGATATAACGTAAATAAAAATTTACTATGAGAACAGAGTGGCACAAGCTATGGTATTTAAAAAATACTAATATTTTGTATAACTCCCTTAGGTAACAATAACTGATTGCAATCGTCTTGGCATAGAGTTACTTAAGCCCAAAAAGTATTCTCCTCAATGAGCCATTTGTAGCCAAGAATGAGTTATTCTCTCAATTAACTGTTCGTGATTGAGTGCACTTTCAGGACGTCATTATTGTACCATCGTTAAGCAAACATTTTTAATCTAGTTTAAAACAGGTGATCTTGGCGGACGAGGCAGTCTCACAACGTTTGGGTTTTCAGCATACTATTCTTTGACCACACCAGCCATATGCACTGGACTTTTGTCTTTAACTACGTATATTTGTTATATACTGCGATACCGATTAGTAATTTCAGGCAAGAGATATCACTACAAAAGGTTGATGTTACCCTCACAATTTAAATGCTAATCAATTATGACCAGGTCACCTAGACAATGTCTTGAAACCCCAGCTCAAGCTGACTTAGTACATTTTTCACAGTGTTGGCTTGGTATGACATGTTGATTTACATATCAAGAGTTTGCTGCTCCCTCAATTTTAAATTTTTCTGCAACGTATTAGATTATAACATTAATTGCTAGCTAATATCAATAAAGAATGTAGTAACATAAACAATTGATTACGTTGGCAATAAATAATCAGAATACATTGGTCACGTAGTATTGACCTTTGTATGGAGATTCATAAATCAAAACGTAAATACTAAATACATTAAACAACATAAAACAATAACCATCGTTAGAGAATTAAAACAACTTCTTATCCATAAATATGGTTTTTGCCATTCTTCGGCATTTCGATTTTGAAACTGTGTCGCGTAGTTTAAACGTAAGTCGTAATGCCGGTTATTCAACCACGTTTTAACTGACGATTTACGAAACCTCCAGTTTATTGGTCTATTTAAGTATTTCCTGATTGTTCTTCCATTTACATTCAGTCCCATAGTCGTGGCTAAGCAGCACACAAGCTGGAATGGATTATCGCGAAGTCTGCCTACAATTTCTCCCAGATCAGCATCTGAAATTTTCCACACACGCCTATTAAACCGCCTTAAATCTTCTGCAAAATACTCGTTTCATCCTTTATACAAATTTGGTTCCTTCATTTTGATACACACTGTTCTGAATAATCATGGTACTCGGAAATCTGAAGATATGTACGCCCCATTTCAATAAGCACACGAATTTAATGTGTTACGACCTGGTCTTTGACCATGAAGAATAAAGCTGTAGATGGCGTACTTCGTTCAGAAGATGGCGTTGTAAGGATGCGTTCGTTACCTAGTGAGGCATTGAAGTGCCAGGCCACGGACAAAAAGATCCCTATTACTCTGGGAGTCAGCTTTTACGTATTTGGAAGCTCCTGGTGCTCGGGCAGCTGTTTGCTTCCCTTATGAAAAGTTCTTCTCCAAGAAGTCGTGGAGATGATGTCTAGGTTGTCAACCTGGACTTAAAAAATCATTTACTTAACCTCCTGACTACCCTGGCTAAGCGTAGAAATTATACAGAGTCGTATGTGCCTTTTGGTTTATGAAGGAGCGCCAAACTGAGCGTCACAAGCTCTACAGCATTCTGGCCACGATGAAACTCAAAGCTTGACTATCTGCTTGCCTTCTGGTGTCCTTCCCTTTTATACGCTCCTCCGGATCTGGTGAAGTGGATCTTAGGTGTTGGCTCTGCAGATTATGTGGGTCGTAGGAACTGTGCATCAGCTTGCAAGCTTGCGTGATTGCTTTGGGGTGCGGGCTGCACCTCATTGACCTGGATAGGCTAGGTGCAGGACTGAGTCAACTTGCATGCGGGTTCTAGGGTCGCGGGTATAGCAGATGGAATGTAAATGAGTCAGAGCTTGTGTGAGTGCTCGCGGCTTTTTGGTAGGAACATGCAGGAATATGACTAAGTCAGGGCATATGTACACATGCATTGATGATTCCTTCTGAAACAAATAAAATATCTTCTTCCAAAGGTCCAAAATGTTTGTAATAATAAGGAAGTTTTAGTACAGCCTTTTTCACATTAATTGATATGTGCTAAAGTCGGTATAATTTTATATTATTTTGCTGCTATCATTATCATTATTGCTAATATCATTGTTGTTGTTATAGTTATTACTTTTTATTAACCGACCTATAAAAGGACATTTTAATTTTGGTGCATATTGTTCGACTCCTGAGATCGGTAATACGCTCAATAGTGCTATTATAGTGAGAAGTCCATATATCTAAATATGTTCCACATATACCTTTAGATCGATAATACACGGGGTCGGCTCCTTACAGCCTCCCCCTAAGAAAACACGCAAGCTTATGGTTTATGGTTTTAATTAAGTTTTGAGTACTTGAAATTGAAAGGTAGCACTACTAATCTTTTGGTGAATTTATTATGCTTGAATAAAGATGAGTGTTTTAATACCTTATGATTCTATACCGCACAAGATAATAAATTAATTATTAAGTCCATAGGATATTTAGGTTATATATGGAAGGCCTAAGAACCTTTTCCAGATGTATTTCAAGGAGGGATCACTCATCTGGGCTAGAATTTCAAGGTATTTCAAGAAATGCTGCTGGACAATTTTAAATAAATGTGTTATTTTTTTAACAGAGTGAGCCTGAATCCAGCCTAATAGGATAGTTTCAGGCACATGTAGTTGATTTGCTAGCTAGGTAGTAAGCATTTGTTCTACCTGTCTCTAGTGTTATTTGTTGTAGCTTTTTAAAAGTGTGTTCATCGAAGCCAAGTTATATGCTAATATTTTTAAAGCAATTAAACTAGAGTGGTTTGGTCACATTTATCTTGTGTATATGTGTAAAGATAGCTCATACGCAATTGTCCGATCTACCAGCCTCACTAAAATCTTCAATCTTATAATGTATCTTCCCTTCTCTCTCTTTTACGCTTCTTAATGGCAAGCATGATGTTGTTAATGATGATAATGATGACGAGGATGGTAGGGCATGCATGGAATGGGTAGGTTGAACTAAACCTGAATAATAGTTAAAAGTGTCATGTGCTTATTAAAATAGTAAAGCTTCTTATACTGGAGTAAATCGATTTAAACAATAAACTTAGCTTATAACATTATAAATAACATAATAAAGCTGATCAATATATATTTGGCTCTTGTCAAATTTAGAAGTTTTCTTTAGAGTTGATAATCTGACCATCCTTTATGTCTTTCTTGTTACTGATTCATACCTTTTAGCAGGATCTGCAATGTATCACCCCCTGGGGCTGGGTGGGTAATCTTTCACAAGTGCCAGGGCATATGGGGCAGGATGAGTTCATGCCCAATACATGGACTGAGCGCATTTTCCATCCGGGAGTATCAACCGGGACGCATCTTATGTAATGCCATTGTTCATTCTGCTTAATGTAGAAGCATCTATAGTGAACAATACCTTGAAATTTTTTTTGTTGGTTGGTTAGTGCTCCTCGAAGAGCCTTTTCCAGTGGATCTTATTCCATAACTGTTGTAACTTCCTTTGGGCTACTGGTAGTGTGCTCGCCTTGTAAAGGCTTTCCATAATCTATAGTAGCGTAGGTAACTGCAGAGAAGGTTGGTTCCAGGAAACTATTCAGGATGGACTTGAGTTCAGACTCAGTCAATACCGCCGCCATCAGTAACGCCGGATCTTGGTGGAAGATGGTGCATAGTTGGTCTGGCTGGCATATGATACAAGGCGAAATTTCATAATTTGGCATTATAGCCAAAGTGCCTGTTGAAGTTGGAGCAGCTGTCATTGTACAGGGTTATGAGACACAAAGGGTTCTTCAAAACTCAATTTCTGAAGAAAGAGAAGGGCAGCGTAGGCACAGAGGCGAGTCTATAGGAATTAAAACTAAGGTTAAGATGGGTTGAGTTTGTGGGTACCTTAAGGGTGCGTTGGCTAAGGAGGTAGCTCACTTTTCCATTGCAAGGTTGACAATGAGATGGGATTTTCGATGGATAGTTTTAGTTGAGAGGTTCTTATTCTTGTCTTTTGTTTGTTTGTTCTGTGTTTTGTGTTAAGTTTTTTAGGTCTTGATTTCGGGGAAGCGAAGATCAGAAGAATTATTTCTTAGAAAGAAATAATTTGTTTTTAGGAAGGATGTGAATTATTACTTAGGGTCATTAGTTATGTTAAATAAGCTTCATATAATTTTGACCTCTTTCTTTTGTATTTTGTTTTGTGGGTACTGCAATATTTTAGTTTATCGTCACAGCGTGAAACTTTCATTAGTTCAATAAAATATATATATAAGAGAGATTTTGAATGAACAGAGGAGGTCACAAAAAATTTTTATAAGGGGAATAATTTTATTATTAAGAGGGAATGAGGCTCCCTTACAACGATTCTGCTTGTTTGTAAGGATTTGAATAGATGATTAATTGAATTCTAAATTATCAAGTATCTTGCCTGAATGGATAACATATACACACGTACGTTCACGCACACATATGCACACGCACGCGCGCGCGCGCACACCCACACACCCACACACATGCATATAGATATCTACACATTTGTAAAAAGGGTAGAATCAATGTAATTCTCCCGCCTTACCCAATGGACAACGACAACTTTCTTTTGTCCTTCTTGTTAACCTCTTAACTTATTTTTTGTTTTCTTCATTAATTAAATTTGTACAGATACACTATTACAAAGCTTAGTTATAGTTAATCATACATGGACGAATATGCACGTGTTTTAACTTATCCATATGGACTACTTTATTCGGCCATTTTTAGGTCGGTTTTCAAATTTTGGTCGCTTAATATTTTTATTATTTCTCATTGGCCAGAGTAATGGTCATAAAATTTTCCTATTTTGGGTTTCTTTTAGAAGAAGTCTATATCCTCTATCATAAATTTTTCATGTTTGCCTTTTATTCATAGTACAATTTCGACCTTTCTTTGGCCTTTATAAGTTTTTCTTTGGTCGTGTGTTGTGTATAATTTAATTCACTTAATGATTCATCTAGGTAGTTCGCGTAAGTTATTTCTTTTACGTTGCCCTCAAATTTCGAAGGGAACCGTGCTAATATACCCAAATACAAGCTCGTGAGGAGTAAGTCCGTGGTTAGAGTGAATAGAGGTAAGGTAAAAGCACCAGTACGTGAACACTTCCTAAAATTGCACCAGTAGATTGAACAGCTTGAATAAACTATTTTCAATTTAAGTGGATAAAAAAAAAAATGTTTCTGATATCCTTTGATCGTTCTTTAGATAAAACAAAATTTATATTTCAGTAAGTCTTTATACTCAACGAGAAAAAAATTATTTATTTGTGCAACTTGTATGAGGTGGCTTGTGAGACTGTTCAGGTACTGGTACCATTATGTTTTACCTATACCCAGTACTCGAACACATAAAAATGATTGAAATCACTGTTAATCAATAATAATAGTAAGTCAAGCCAGTCGTTATAGTTTTCATAATATGTCACCAACGAAATTAGAAAGAAATTTTTCGATTTGGTTATTTGCAATACATAATAAAAATAGAAATCAGTAGAAGGCAGCTAACATAACCTCTCTCCCATTTAATTAACATGGGATGTTCAAGTACTCGGTCAAAAATACGTATCGGTACCAATACCTGAACACGCTGTTCATCTACTGGGTCATTGGTAAAAAAACTTTAAAATTAATTTATTAATTGTACACATGACCTAGAAAAACTTTTTTGTTTTTTTTTTAAAGGAAAAAATATAAACTTACTGGCGCAATGACTGTTTTGTTGTTATGCAAATCAGAAATTCAATAAAAATGAGAAAACAAAGACTTTCTGGAAAAAGTGTTCACGTACTGGTGCTTTTACCTTATTGTAAGAAAATAACGCGAATTTGAGTCGTTTATGCCAATCGTTCGAATCTGTATACGTTTTTCAGTACTTTACTAATGAGTGATAGCTTCTTTTGATTAAAATCATAGACTGTGGTCGAAAAGCAGTTGATTCTAATTGATTAATTCTAAAAAGTTTTGTTAAACGTTTCATTAATTGACTCTGAAAGTTAGATCCTAAATCGGTTTTTATGATTTTTGAGCAGCCAAATCGGCAAAATAAATTTTAAGGTGAAGTGAGTGGCTACTATTTCGGCTGTTGCGTCGCGTCAGACCAAGGGAGGGAATCGGAATATTTAGTCAGGTTACATTGGATCGTTAATATATATTACTTCCCACGGTGGTGATGGTGAATTTACCTACTATGTTCATTTTGATCATTTCAAAGGCTTCCTCAGGAGTAGTAGTGATAGCCATAAGGAGTTTTGTTTTTACGCGTACCAACTTTTTTTTTTGGTATTCTATGCATGTTTGTACGTACTCAGATATATTCTCTTTCATTCCGCCCCAAAAATATTTTTCGCGTACTCCATTGTAGGTCTTTGATATTCGTTTATGTCCTCCATTGAAGGAGTCGTGAGCATCACTGATTACCCATAATCTGTCGTTATAGAGGGGAATAGTAACTTCACCAGTACATTTGGTTAGTCATAGGTCGTCTTGACTCCAGTCATCTTTTAAGGATTATTCTAGAGGTAGCCAATCCAGTTTGTTTAATCTGTCTTTTATTTTAGTAATACTTACGGTTGCGATTTTTAATTTTATCAATGCGTCTCTTATTTACAAATCGGAGTCTCGTCTCCACAGTCTACTGATATGAAATGTGCAATATAATCCTTTCTCATTAACAATTGGTTTCTTGAAAACTTGACCTGCTCTATAATCAGTACAACTGCCATGTCGTCGTCGTCGTACCTACCGTTGTCAACTATCAACCTTTTGTCACTCTTTGTCAATCCATAATCCGTACAATCTTTTTTTTTTCATTCTTTGTTATCTCTTCAATGACATTCCCTTGATTTCTCTAAGCAGAGGTGTCTGCTTCTTTCTTAGTTCTTTGTTCTCTCAGTATTGGCGATCTGGATACCAGGGGCAGATCGCCTGAGGGCTCGTTTGCCGGCTTGTGTACTCCAAAGGACGAACCATCAACACATCAACACAGGCCCTCTCTCTCTCTCTCTTTCTTTAGTATTTCTTTGTCATTTCCTAGGTGTTTTGGCTTGTGTGCAAGGAGCAAAAAATTGGTACAAGTGCTGTTTATCTTTTGTCTTTCTTCCTTATCACCTAGCTGTGCTGGCTCGGGTACAGGGAGCAAACCATCGGCACAAGCACTTTTTATCTCCTGTCTTTTTTTCTTATTTTCTAACTGTCTATTTTTAAGTTCTATGACATGACCTTACGGGCTGGACTCCGATGATGTTTCACACACTAGCGCCAGATTCGTCGTTGTGCGGGCAAGAATATACCCTAGTCCATTGTTCATGTAGATCAGTTCGTATCCGTCAGGAGTTTCTATGTTAGATATATCGGTTTTTGTATCAGTCTCGTCGTTAGGGGTATTGGATCTAGTAGATTTAGAAGACGAACGGTGAGGATACGGTTTTGTGATTAGCAATGCATGTTCAATTATTGTATAATATTGTGCCTCGTAGGAACCTGAAGGGACAATTGTTAAGACTGGATTTTGTGACGGCGCGTTGGCGTTGGAATTTATTTTTCCGGCCTTGTGAACGACAGTATAACCGTATTCATGTAATTTTATTTTCAAACGTGCTAGTCGCGAAGCTGTGTCTTGGATGGAAAGAAGCAAAACTAAAGGATGATGATCAGTTACAAGGATGAATTGTTGTCCATACAAGTATGGTTGAAAATGATTAACTGCGAAAACTATGGCAAGTAATTCCTTTTCAGTTGTGGTATATCTCGTTTCAGCACCGCTTAAGCTCTTTGAAGTATATGCGATGGGTAAATCCTTACCTATTTTCCCCTGACTTAGAATGGCTCTCAAAGTAAAGTCAAAGGCGTCTGTCGTTGCGATAAAAGGCTTTGTGATATCAAGATATTGCGGGAGGGATTAAGTGCATGAAATATTCCTAAGATTTTTAAAGGCTTCTATTTAGGCTTTTGACCAAGTAAAGGTAACGTACTTTTTAACTAAGCAAGGTAAAGGTTTGACTAGCTTAGAAAATCCTGGAATACAATGTCGGTAATACTCTATTAATTCCAAAAATTTTTTTGTATTTTTTAGGGTTTTGGGTGTGGGAAATTCAGCCACCGCACGAACCTTATCGCGGTCTGGCCTGACTTTCTTCTTTGAAATAATATGACCTAAATAAGCTATTTCTTTTCTTAAAAATAAATATTCGTGTAGTTGTAAGGTTAATCCTGCAGTCTTTGATCAGCCTTATAAGCGTTTCACCTTTTCGCCCTGCTCTTGAAGTGAAACAGGATATTTGTTTAAATATTGTAGTCCGATCTGATGAGGCCAACGGATGTTGACGAAACGTTGTCAAGTATATAAACATCATTACTAAAATTAAGTGATTTAACTTTTATTTCAGCCTATAAGATGAAAAACTTCCAAACAATCCATCTATTATATATTTTTTATTTGGCCCAATAATAAACTTTTTTTTAGCTTCTGTAATGGAAGATAACAATTTTCATCTGCCTAAAAATCAGCAGTTTTCAGAAAAAATGTGCTTTATACTTTAAATACAGTTTTAATTATTGCAAGAGATTGGTATGGAGGTAGATTCGCTAGATAGAAGAAAAAAATAACAAAGGAAGAGTCTAAAGAGCTTTGATATTTTCATGTTCTTTATTTTTTTTTTGTTTTTTCGAAGATTTTAATGATATCCAGAATTTTTAAATACATGTGTATTTTATAATCATTAAACCAATAGATTGTCGATTTCAGATTTCTGACCTAGAGAAAAAGTATGTTGGAAATGGATTTTGCTTGATTCTCCGCCCATCACATACTTCTGTTTCCCTCTACACCATACAACACCACCTGTATATAAATATATTTAGTTTGATTATGAATTACATCCATAAATAATTCATGTAATAAACTAATTTTTTTAGTTAAATGTCATTTTAAAAAAACTCAAGAATTATTGTATTTTAGAGCAGCTTTCCTATGTATTATTGAATAATTTCTCCCTTATAAATTATTTTTTAGTCTTACAATAAATAAATAATTATTCATGCAATTTTTTTATATTTTAAAAAATTTTTTAAAATTAAAAAAAAAGGTATTGTACTGTATTAATACAGTAATAGATTTCCGTTTATGATTTAGGTGATGTTTTGACTTCAGGACGTTCTTTACATAGTTACTGGGGGAAAAGTTCAGAGAGGTGAGAGGAGTTCAAATATATGCAACAACGCTGGCAATTGTTTTTCTCATATGGATGAACTTACATACATGCTTTTACGAATCCCTTTTTTTACTGTTTACGTTTTACTTGATCCCTTTTTTCTAAGATTATTTAATAACTTAATTGTAAACCTATTCAAATATTAAATATGCTTATCGCAAAGTAATCTTTTATTGAAACAAAAATTGGGAGATCGATACAGATCTTATAAATGCGATTGTAAGTGATTTTTTTAATAGGTTACATGTTACACACTTAAACGATCTGTAACTTTTTCAGTACTTTGTATCCTACTTTGAGTATACTTTTGATATTTGAATAATAAGTATCTGTCAAAAAAATTCATGTGCAATGAATGTCCTTCCTAAAGGGACATTCACTGGCATGTACGAATATGCTATTGAAGAAAACGGTACTACAGGATGGTGTGTCCTATTTTTTGAGATATCATTATAGTTTATGTATTCAATATGAACTAAGAAAAAGTGTGTACGCGTATGTGACACATGTGAACATGACATTAGAGATGTAATTACCGTAGGTAGTAGGGAGTTGTTTTGAAATCATAGAATATTTTGATGAAAGTGCAGTCTTGTACTAGCCAGCCTATAAATTATTTATATTGTATTAGCATATATTGTTTATAAGTGTTTAAATAAAAAATATCAAAATATTTTTTAAGAACATACCTTATTAACGTAGGTATACGTATTCCCATTATAATTGCACCATTTTTGTACACAATTTTGTTTTATAGAAAGTATTTTTATACTTATAGTTATATTGTTTGCCATATAATTTTATATAAGTATAACTTCATACTTAGGTACCCAAGATTTTTTTTAACATACATTTTTTTATAATATAAACAAGTTTAGGGTTAAGTGATCTAGGTAGCCATGGTAGGACCATACTTTGCCCCCATTACATGCTGCCATCTACTTCCATACATTTTTTTGGTAGGACTCTACTAGGTTAGTTAAGGATCCTTCATATATTTCAGAGGAGCTTCGTAATTTAGCACGTCGAGCACATATTGGCTTGGTGATTCGGCACGCTACGCTTTTGTCCTGTTTCTAATCTTTCTCTCAATTAGCAATGAGGTAAGATTTTAGGAGATTATTTCAGTTTCTCCTCACTAAGAGAAAGATATCATGACATTTAAGGTGTCCTTGCGTATGTATTGGATCAACATTGTGTAATATTTCGCCATCTTTATTATGATAAAATTGTTATAACTCTGTATAAATTAAAAAAATTAATTTAATTAATATCACTTATGATTTATGATAAACCTAATTCTTATCAAATGACGAAACCTGTAATGTAAAAACTTAATTGTAAATTGTATATAATTTTGCCATTTGGACATTTTATCCTTGGTATTAATACACTGTGTTTCAATTCAATTTTATTCTTTCTCTCTCTAACTCTTTATCTTTTCTCTATATCTTCCTATATTGAAAAATTGTATGGTTTTGAGCGAGTACTAGCTTCTCCCCACTTCACCCTGCAACTCCCCACTTCTCCCTGCCAGCTCCCCCCTAACTCTTCACCAGACTCCCCCCAACCTCCCCTCAAACTTTTTTGAGACTCCTATCCACTCTCTAAATCTGCCTATACCATAGGTTTTGCTTCTCCGCCTTTACCCTGCTTAGAATAAAAGGGGACTATTAAGGTAATTATTGAGTGTATTTTATTTGATAGCCACGTTTATTCTTGTTACATACAAACAAAGTTGCATCTTTTTTTATAGTCAACGATTCCTTTTATTTTTAATAACCTTATTATCACATAAATAAAAGAAAACAAGAAATAAACAAATAATTGTTATGCTTCAATAAAAAAGTTTAAATTATCATCGATTTTTATTATCATTACATAATTTTAAGTGACTTTTGAGATGTTCAGCTCTTTAAAAAACTTTACCACAATTTTGACAAATTTTTTTTTCAATATTTTTTTCATGACATTTTATATGTCTTGGTAAAGTATCGTTTCTTTTAAAAAAATTATCACATTTTAAACATTTGAATTTTTTTTCTGTGTTATTACATTTTTTTGTGACGCAAATAACTTTATTTGTCTGATATAATAATTTCACAAAAATCACATTGAAATAATTTTTTTTTATCAGAGGTGTTATCGGAGGGAATGGCACGTGGGGAGCGCATAGGGGCAAAGCCTTAATAGTAAATATATACACATATACACGCATATTAGCAGCAAAAGTCTACTTACGACGCTAACAATAGCATATAAAAAAAAATGTATGCATGCCAGTTTGTATACAGACGTTTCTAGAAATTGCTTTAACTTTTTTAAATAAAACTTTTGGATGGTTGGTTATTAAGAAATTGCCATGCAATGTATCAGCTACTTAAGGTGAACTCTCTTTATTCAGGGAAGCTGAATTAATTAGGAAGCTTAGTTGAATTGAAAATTAATGATAGATTATACTGTGTATATTTTTTCAAGATATGAATGTTATAAGAAACCGTTCAAAAAAAAACAATAATTAAGTAAATATGAATAATAGACCATGTAAACAAACTGTCGATGGCATGGTGTTCCTTGAAATTAAGAATATTAAAATTAAAAAAAAGTTGTAATCGTTTGAACCATTTAAATTTATATAAAATGAAATGTAGAAGCTACATCATAAAAATTATAAGACATATTAAATAAGTAAATGTACTAAGACCTTAAATGTAAGATAAGATCTCTCAAAGTAAATTGAACATTGAAATAATTTTAAGCTTAAAACACACGAAAAAATCTTAAAATAAAAAAGGGAATCAACGGTCTGACATAAAAATATAATTATATTAAGCATAAAATAATTATTAGAACGAAGGTCTTTGTCGTGGGTTACAATGGGATATTTACTCCCCGTGTATTTTCATTTTTTGTGTATAAGGAAGGTTGGGAACGGGGACCCATCAGCCAGAAAGCGTAAGAAAAAAGCGTGCACTTCCATTTTCGCTAGCTAGAAAAAAAAAAAAAAAAAAAAAAAAAAATGGAAGAGAATTTAAAAACGAATTAGATGCAAAAAAAGGTTATCGCAAACGGATGTTATTTAAATAAATGGAAGCTCTTTTTTGGTCGACATGCATATACACGACTCTCACATTCATCTAAGCTTAGGCGCCACAATCACATAACCAGTAGGAAATTAGTGGCAAATTTAAATATTAAAATTAGTAAAATAAATAATAATAATACTACGTATACTAGTTAATATTATTTTAATAATGTACTTTAACAAATAACTTTTGCATATATGGCAAATCGATGCAGATAGACAGTATTGATTTAACGGATACTAGCAGCCCCCCGTCTCGGCTTCGACCGAGACTTACTGAATAAAACACCGTAGTGTGTTGACATGTAACGTGAAACGTTTCCAGTTAGAAATTTTACACATATTTCTGACACATCTCAGAACAAAAATCTTCTTATTAAAAACATATTTTTTCGGAATCCATATAGTTTATTTGGTCTAATGATAAGGTGTAAAAATTCAAAAAAATAATTATGCTGAAAAGTACCGTGCGTTCTTTATGCCATAAAATAATCGGTGGCCATAAGAAGCCATTGATTTACAGTTTCTTTCGTGTAATTCACGAAAAGGGATATTTTAAAGCTGTTAAGATTTTAAACTCCAAAAAAATTTATATTAAAAAAACTTTTTTTTTTTCTCATATCTCACAACTTTATTACCAGAGCAACAAAGCCCTAGACCTTAAACCCTACATTTTTATTGCCACAAAAAGACAAATACATTTTCTACTTATTTAAAAATCTGGAGTAGGATCTTTAAGGATTTCAGAGATTGCTGTGAGGGTACCATGAAAAGCTGATCTCTCACGTAATGGATTCTTTATTTGTCGATTTTGACGCTGCTGTTCCAATCACGATATATTTTCTGCGTCAGTTTTTTGACGCCTAAGTAAAATTGTATTTATTAGATACACTTAAAGTTTTTCTTCCAATTTACCCTCTTGCGTTTTTTGGCATGCTTAAAGTTTTTGTGACCCCTAAAGAGTTTTCTGTCAACTTTGTAAAGTTCTTATATATTTGTTGGCAAGATAGTTCGACGTCCAATGGCCCTTAAAAAGACCAGTCAGCTTCTTAAGTTAACTCTTTCTTGACTGCAGTTAACAGCAATTGTGACTGCCTGGATACCTCAGGGTGATCTTCTCTGGCCTGCTGTTAAAGCCCAAGACTGATCGGGAGAAAAATTACAAAGTCCGAAGCTTTGGGGCTAGTTGTAGTGCTCTTTCCCAACGTCTCCTGGTATAACGTCGAGGACGTTGGTGTCTAAAGCACCTTTTTTATTTGCAGATTCAGTTGTTTTAGTGATCTTAGATGGGGAGATTGGTTAGTTATACTTGTCCAGTGGAGGCTGTCCCGTTGGCTCAAGTTTTTTTCCTTCATAGATGTTATAGGTTTGCCCAGCGCAGATCTTGGAGAGGATCAGTGATTCCTGGTTGAATGCTTAGAGTCGAAAGGGTAATATAGGGTCGTTGGTCACCGGGTTTTCCAGCCTTGCGAAGAATAACTCTGCAGATGACTTCTGCTAGTGAATGGCTGACTTGGTTTAATAGTGCCCGTCTTTAGTTAATATAGTCTTTTAGTCGACGAATCGCTTCCGGAAATGGTAGTAAAAATGTATTTGTTGGCAAGGTAGTTTACACTGAGGTGGCCCCTAAAAAGAACCGATGAAAATGATGGTTAAGTAGGGAACGTAAATACTTATAATGGCCCTAAAAAGCGCCAGTGGTGAAACTTTCAGCTATTCGTTATTCCTGATGATGAAGAGCTGGCTACGGGTAGCTTGATTCTTACCCTGGGGGTCTCTATGTACGGAGACTGTGATAAAGGGAGGTACGCGGCTGACCAAAGAATATCTCGTCTTCGGGTCGTTTCCCGGATAACCAACTGCTCATCGTTAGACGGGAACATGTGGGTAAGCGCGTTGGGGACGTGACGACCAAGAAGGTAGCCGTTGTGGCTTCCCGTGCCCCTCAGAGCTGTTTTCCCTTGCTTACATTTGTGGCCACAAATTCTCTAACTGCACCAGGTGAGATGGTGGGACTGCCACACAACTATGAAGAGTTGGTGCAGATTGTGCTCTGGCTAGACATGTCTCCTGGTATTGTGGCATTATATTATAACATGGTATGATAACCACACTTATTTTATTCTATTCCTCGATTTTATGTCAACGCCACCTAGTGGATCCTACTGAACTAAAGTGAAAAGCTGGCGTATTTTTGTAATACTTTGAGCTCATTTATTGCTATTGTTATCAAATTTTTGAAGATAAAAACTATACTAAAACCATCTAGGAAGTATCATGAATCAGTGTGCAAAATTTCAGCAAAATCGATTCAGTAGTTTTCGTGGTTAGCGATTACAACGGTTTTAGCGACTTTGCTTTATATATTAGTAAGATTTATAATATGGTATAACCTCCAAATATTAAAAAATACGCCATAACTTGAAAAGGTAACAAGATAGAGCAAAAATAACGAGTTTCATGGCTTTTCGAAAAAGAATGAGAATAGGTATCGTGACGCAAAAAAATAGAAACGTTGAGTTATGAAAAAACATAACCTTAATTTTTCATGTTTTTGATGAACTCTCATAGAATGAAGTTGAAAAATTATGGGAAAAATTATGTTACGTTTAGTACAGGATAATAATAATGCAGAAATGATTTTTCATGGTCATGAGCGCACATAACCTTCAAATGTTATAAAGATATCATATCTTTAAAAGGGAGAAAGATATGGAAAAAAATAACTAGTGTTACAGGTTTCCTAAAGGGGAAAACAACATCGTTAGACACAAAAAGAGACGTGTTGAGTTACGTGAAGACATAACTTAAAATATCAGTATTTCTAATTTTTTTCAATAAAATCAAGGTGGAAAATTTGTGAAAAAATTAGAGCATATTTGCAAAATTATTATAAATATGTAGGATACATTGCTCGTTTTTCGCTCAACAATAACCTTAAAAATTATTTTGAAAAGTTTCCAAACCTTTCGTACATGACAAATGTACAGGGAAGACATAAATTTACCACCATAACCCGCAAAAAAAATACGTATGGATCTCACATATTTTTACGAACCTTATATTTAACAGTATACGTGTGATTTCTACATACATGTCAGAGCTTTGTTCTTACCGGGGAACTCCGACTCCTACCCTCTGTTTTTGTAATTTATTGTTACTAAAACGAAATAAATACAGTAGCAAACATTTTCAAAAATTATCAATAACAGTAGTTAATCACAAAAAGCTATCCTGAACAAATATAGAGTATTTTTAAGTAAATTTAACGAAAATCTTGTTGTCTGAAATAAAAGTCTACTAAGAAAGCAGTTTAAAATGAAGGTATTGTTACAATTATTTCAAATACAGTTTTTATATCACTTGAAGTATATTCAACTTGTCATTTATTTTTCTTCAGAATATTTTTTTTATAATTAATACCTAGTATTTTTAGTATCCCTAACTATTTTTTAAGATTATTCGAAATCTAGATAATTAAACTTTAGCAGAAAGACTGAGAATTTATTAGAAAATTTATAAATATTAACGTTCGTTAGTGTTTTATGATAAATAAGAAACTATAACTAAATTTTTCTTTTATTAGAAGAATGTTTTTAATAGAAGACCTTCAATACTAACAAAACATACTTAAAAATAAAAACACATTGAATCATTAAATTCAATTTTTAGTCACACTGTCTTAAATACTAATGAAAAAAAGCTTATCTTTATTTAAGGAAAAATAGTAATAATTTGCACTTTATCAATTTAATTATATTTAATTTTAATTAGAAATATGAAGTACTAGATGATATTTTTTTATAATCTAATAATAAAAAGGCATAAAAACATATCTGTAGTTCCTGAAAAAATTTCTTATGGATCATATTACAAGTTATAATACTTAAGTTAAATGTTATTAAATGATCGTGTTTTAACATTGCCATGTTAGACAAAAGTACTGATGCTGATACACACTTTTTGATTTTGTCTCAATCGTGAAACAGTCAATAAGTAATGAGATTTTAAAAAATTCGTCATAAGAAATTTATTTCTAATGTTAAAAGTGGTGTCTTATTATTTCAACAAAACTTATCATCCATTTTTATCCATATTACAATTAAAAAAAAGTTTATTAAAGTGACTGTTTCATTGTACGTATAAAATTGAAAACATAACCTTGAACTTCAGTTGTCTTATTGGTGGAGCACATAGATTCTATTGAAATAACATGTACATTTTACTATTGAGACATGACGTACTACTATCGTGACATGCATTCTCAATAGTGTTTTGTGTTAGGTACAACATTATGTTGTAAGTTTTTATAAATTTAAGATTATCTCTTGTTAAGTTAAAATTGAACCGAAAATGTATAATAAGTAGAAAACAAAATATGTAAATAACAATTTTAATATTCATGTTATCTCTTAAATGTGATTTTAATCGTTTCAGCATCGGTACTGTTACCTTCCTTATTATGTCATATTATTATCAAACTTAACAATAAAATTTTCTAGTGTAAATAATTGTTTGAAAAAAAAATTACATAACATAGCTTCTTCTAGATTTATTCGAGTGAGCACCACTCTAAGTCTTTTCTGTGTAGCAATCGCTCTTATCTTTCAGTCCTCAGTGCCTGAATATTAACTCGTCTATACTCATTACATCTTCGTCATCAATATTACCTTAAACTATCGTGTTAATTCGTTTCAAGGTCTGTTCTCGATTAAAGCTGAGACAAAGTGTATCAATAACATTAGAAGAAGACCAATATACTTCAACAATTATAAGATATTACGACAGAACTAGGAAAATGCTTGTACAAATTCCATTGTAATTTTTCTTTGCATGTAACCATTGAAATTTTTAGTATAATTTTTTTTTCTTTGAAGCAAAAAATCCCAATTTACTTTTTTCTTTGGGTATTTAATAAATTTTTTTATTATTAATTTATTGTTAAAATTACAACTCTAACATTTTCCTTTTCGTATTGCGGTTATTATGCGTATAGTAGAATGTAGAAACAATGCAATTTTTCAATATGTACGTAAATCATTATCATAGCCTAACAAAAGATATCAATAATATTATCAACCAAAATAATTATTTATAACATCAGAATTTTGTAGGTTTGTGCCTAAATTAGTGAAAGTGAAGCTTCTTCCAGTGATACAAGCTTAACCTACGTTTAATTTTTGAAAATATGTAATAACCCAATAACTTAATCACCAACTTAGAACATTCAGTAACCTTACGTTTCTTATCCTCTATATAAAATGTATCTGAAACTTTTCTTAAGATATTATATACAAAATTATAATCAAAGACTAACGTGGTTGCAACTAAATATAATTAAAAAAAAGTAAGTCACTAAACTACATAGAAAAAATTCACGCTTTTCATGAGGAATAATGCTATTGCACTTTAACTCAGGCCAAATCTTGAATTAATGGAAAAGATAGCCCAGTAAAAGAAATTTGTATATTCCAGCATCTATTTTAAAATGTCTAAAAATTCTATTTAATAAATATACCTTACTCTTACGCAACTTCATTGTTAAAAACTTCATGCTTATGAGGAAAAGAATACTTTTAACTCTTATTTAATAAATGTTGTGAAAAAAATGCACTTTTTTTGACAGAGCGTAGCATAAGAGAAAGGAAAAAAAAATTCTGTTAAAAACGAATAGAATTATCACAGTTAAATCTTTTTTTTAATGTCCTTTATAGATTTGACGACGATAAACTTCTTATTTTATAAGGTTTTTTTTTAAGAAAATTTATTTGGTCAATTTAATATACATTAAACTTATTTGCGCTTTTGAGTTATACTTTTTTGAATCCAATATCTTCTTCTTTTAAAATTTAAAAATTCAAAAACAATTTTGTCTAAAAACGATAGTAGTCACTTAGAACATAAAATAAAATAACTCGTGATTTATACGTTTCCTGATGAAAACATTTTTACGCTTCGCCAAACTATCACGAAAGTTAATGTTTGGCCAAACGTTATCTAAATATGGGCAATAAGAAAATTGGACATATTGGATTCAAGTTTAGTTAATGTTCATCCAAAATTCGTGACACAAATAGCCAAAATTTTTCTGTCATAATACAATAGTAATAATTAAAAAATCATTAAAATTTAAAAATATTTTTATATTTATTACGTAGTCGATACCTAAGTGATGTGCCTATACCACTTGTGCGAAAAACCGCATAGTAGTTCATCTCGAGCCTCAGGCACTGAGATTTCGCATGGGATACTAACCCGCATCTTAGAGCCCTAATTTACTAAAAAAAACTTAAACAGTTGGCACCACTATCATAAGAAAAACATAGGCTAACCTATGGAAATATGACGACTCCATCAATTATAAACAGAATATTTAAAAAGAAAATTCGGTTATCTGTATGTCTTAAGACGGCATATGAAAGATGAAGTTAAAATCTACTTTACGTGTATGTATACTCGTGATACCCGACACTTTCGATTCGAGTTTGTTCGAGTATTTTTTATAAGAGCTAGTTAAAATAGCACGCTCCAAGCACGAATTTCTCAAGATTTTGTCCGGTTAAGGATATAAAGAAAGGTAGATAGATGGTACTCTTGGATTCAGCGTAATCTACACTATTTAATGACACATGTCTAATATGGCGACACTGGGACACTGGAACCTCTTTGCTACGATGAGATGGTACGTACGTGATACGCACCGTCTACATATCAAAAGTGTATTCGGTTAAAATTAATTATGTGTAAAACAATAAAAGTACACCTAGCATTGGCAGATTAAACATAATTAAAAAATTGATTGTAGATCATATGCTTGAAAATAAATAAGATAATATTGTTTCATGTACAATTAATTTTAATCCAATACATTGACATATAAATTTTTTTAGAAATACTACTGAGTCAATTTTGTAACGGTAAATTTTAAAAAATCGTAGTAGTTTTTTTACACAAGTGGTATATGCCCATCACTTGTGCATTGACTACATAACAAATGTAATAATATTTTTTAATTGTTAATGATTTTTTTTTATTACTGTATTATTACAGAAAAACTTTGGCTATTAGTTTCACAAAGTTTGGATGAATATGTGCTAAGCTTGAGTCAAATGTTTTAGCAAAAACGCAAGTTTGAAATTTTCTCATTGCCCATGTTAAGCTAACGTTTGGCTAAACATGAACTTTCGCTGAAGTTTCGCGAAACGTAAAATTTTTTCGTGGGTTCTTAATCATTAGTTAATTTAGTACCATAGATTTACGCTTGAATCCGGTTTATCGCTGTAAATGCTAGACTAGCAGTAATTATATGAAATCGACAAGCTAGAAGCAAGAGAGTAAATGTTTCATATAAGTTAGGCTGACTTGAACGGTATTTTGTTAAACTACCCTTGAGGCTGTTTTTTGTGTGAACGTACCCACGCAGTACGACTAGAGTAAGTAGATGGAACAAGTTTTCTTGCTTTCTCCGGAGCTATTTTAAATGCGTATGTACTTTTAAAAATAGAGACTACAGGAATTATAAGAGGGGAAAATGGAGAAAGGAGTAGGTAGTGGAACGAATAAAGAAATAAGTACGTAGTAAGAAAGGGCGTTAAGAATGAGAGGATACATATACGTGCCCGACATCAATATGTCGAAGGTAATAAGATAGTTGCCGATAAAGTACTGGGTGTAGGTACAAGATAACAATCAGTCTGCGGTAGCTCCTAGCATTCATGTAATTATTAGCTTAGTTTCGCTGAGAATCCAGCTATACCCCTTAGACATTTGCTGTAAGTGGCTGTAGACTTTCAGCGTAGGTAGGTATAAGTGTACGTGGGGTACAGTCACATACTCATGGTAGAACCATCAACTTAAGAGAGCCGTCATAACGTAATTTACTCAATACTTTCAGCCACTTTATTTTGTTATGTAACAAATTCGTTTTATTTATTTTACAATGGCAAATACGCTTCTATTCTCACTTGATACTTTTCCTTTTGCATTTCACTGCATTTCTTGAAACATTTAGAAACCGTTTTTTCTTTCTTTCTTAGGTTTTTAAAGGTATATGAAACAACATTTTTGTTTTTCGAAATTCAAGTCTTGGATTATTAGTTGTTCTTTACTAGTACTATGTGCGTTTTACTCCAAGCACTTGGCTTAACTCTTGAAAAATCATGACTCCTAATGCCTTGCAGTTTAAAACGAAAAATATGACTTTGGTGAAAGCCAATCAATGCATTTGCATTTTTATGGTTTTTATCCTGAAAAGTGACTAAAAAAATGCAATGAATAAATCAAAGCCGTGGCAAGAGCCTAAGGTAAACTTGTGATGTGGGATCTACGTTGAACCGAGACTCAGGCGCAAAGTTTTGCGCGCCAGAATAAGAGGCATATGCATGCGACAAGACGGTAGCAGCTGCTTGGGCCTCTTCGGTCAGGGAAAACATGTTTGCAGCCACGAAGTCGTTGGCCCGGCGTGGCAGCAATCAGAAAAGGGAGTAAGAAAGTTGAGAAGAAAGAAAAAGAGACTATGCGAAAGATCGATCGTGTGGGACGTGAAAGGAGTATTGGCAGAACAAGTCGAGTTGAGCCACGGAAAAAGGGGGGTAGGATGAGGAAGGGGACGAGACCGGCGGGAGAAGGAAGAGGAGGAATTCTCGAACTGCAAAATGCAATTATCGGCATTAGTCCGCGGGCTATCACGATCTGCCGACACACTGCAGCTACTTTCCTCTCCGTCTCTCTGTTTTTTTTCTCCTCCTACATCTTTCCAGATAGTGTGCATGGTGACTAAGTAATGGGGCTAGCTACGCCATACAGTCAATGGAAAGACTTTTTCATTTTCTTCTGAAGTTGAGTCGGATTAAGGAGGTTTGGTAGGTTTGGTAGTATTATTCAGAGAAGCGAGGGACAGACAGTCCCCCCTGCCCACGCAGATGTACCTCCTTTACCCCGCGCCTCCTCTTGCACTCGACAAACTTGAATCTGTATGACTGTAATTGGTTATATTTTTGAAAAATGCCTGGCAAGTCGTAATCGTATTTTTTGTTGTTGAGCGTCTACCTTTTGAACTAAAGTACCTATAAAAACGTTTTTCTTTATTCTAATAATTCTACATTTAGTACTTTTCGCCCAAGCCTCCTTAATTATCGAATCTTTGGTTTTATATCCCTTTAGATTCAATTCAGCTGTCTTATCTACAATGGTGGCAAGCTTAAATTGCGCCAAAACTAACATTTAAGGCAAAACATACGTAA
Organism: Copidosoma floridanum; assembly: GCF_036245765.1. Classification (NCBI taxonomy): domain Eukaryota; kingdom Metazoa; phylum Arthropoda; class Insecta; order Hymenoptera; family Encyrtidae; genus Copidosoma; species Copidosoma floridanum. The sequence goes on along the minus strand of NW_028321878.1, from coordinate 23,509,958 downwards.
CAAAACACATTTCTTCTCAAAACGGTATTAAACACTGAGCTAAAGCGAATTAGAACTATAGAGATATAAGAAAAGGGAGCGCTTAACCCACATAACCCTGCCCGTCGATGTTTTCATTAGCACGAAAAAAACCGGTGCAAAGATTCTCAGTGTGTCTCTTTCTAATCACAGGGGTTAGATTGAGACACGCAAGGAGTTTTTGTAGTGTTTTCTCTCACACCGCGGCACACAGCTCAGTACAGGGTTGTAGGAGTTTAGCGCACTCTATTCTTACATCTCTATGATAAAATCCTTGAAGACCGTACTAGTTACGTACTGAAGCCTTAAACGATGTTTTCGGAAGAACAAGGTTTTGACGTGGCCAAGTTTAAACATTTTATGCCATGGAGGTAAGCCGAGCTACAAACTCAATAAAATAACAACTTGTCAGATAAATTCAACGAGTTTGCCATGCAAACTATAAATTGTTAAACTAATTTACATTAAGACTGAGTATAGTAATAAATTGTAATAAGAAATTGCTGTTTATAAAACTCGCACAAAAAACAACAAAAATGTTTATTGAGCTTTGAGCGCATTATCCTTTGACATAGTGTTAAAAAAAAAGTTTTTGATTCATGAGACTATTTGATTAATTTTTTCACATAGGTAATCTTACTTTTATTGTATTTGCAGAGAACTCATAAGGTTAAATCTGTAATGCTAGCGTTTTATTTGAAACTCCCAATATTATTCATTTTTCCAAGATATATGTAGATATCATAAATATTAAAAAAGCGTTATAGATTATCTTACAAATGCACCAAACTTGTATAAATGAAAATAGAAACGTAATTTAAATGATGTTTAAACCATGACATTTTGCAACTGTCACATTTAACTTCGTGTTTTTATAAACTACGAGTCAATTTTTATAAATTATGTTATCTAATTCGATCTTTAAGTACTTAACAATGGTAACGCTCACATCGACTGATTATTTTTAGTATAGGGGACATAAGTTCATGGCAAACTAAATTTTTTGTTTTTATTATTTCAAAAAAGGAATTATGCCTTATTTAATATTTAATGAAACTGAGTCTACGTTTACTACATATCTTTGATAATAGTAGGTTGAAATTAACATTAAAACTTACTGACATTTTTCTCAGACAAATATCACTCACATTTGTTTAGTTACTATAATTAACTATTTTTTAGGTCTTCTTCTCGTCTGTTTTCACTTAGAGAATTCTTTTTACAAAGCTAAGGTCGTACAGTTTTGACAAGGTTAGACGGTTTTGAATGTCATATTATAACTAACCTTTTTTTTTCTTTTTACTTTGAAATGTATTTTTCTTACTGCTTCTGCTTATTAATGTTAGCTGCTACTGATTAAAAAGCACTTTGTACGGTATGAAAAAGTCTTGAATGATTAAGAAGTTGGAACCTGAGTCGACCAGCTCTTAAACGCATGTTTAGTCCAAGGAACCAGAGAGGAAGAGGGTGATGAAAAAAAGAATCAATTATTTCAATTACACTGTATGGATGTAGCAAAGACGGGCCAATATTTCGACTAGGCGTTAATGTCATGTTAAACGTGTCTTCTTTACTCTATACATGGTACAATTACACCAACTTACAGCAAATTTAAAAGTTATAACTTTTTGGTCCTAATGAGATATGTGATGATTAAAAAATCATAATTTTTCATTTACAAAATAAGTCGTGTTAATACAATGCTTCCAGACTGCTATTATCCACATTTATTGGTAAAAATTATACTTTAACGTAAAAATGCTAGAATGCCGTCTGATACTCGAACTGACATGCGCCACTATTACTTGTCTTCATTCTTATAAAAATTTTAGAGATCACAAGTAACTTGGTATTGTCCGTTAAGCGCCGAATCGATCAGACAATGTGTCAACTTGTTGTTGTTCAGAAAATTATTAGTAAACTACCTATTTGTTTACGACATTGCACTGGATATTTTTTGGTTATCGTGATACTATTATATTATAAATATATGTTCTCAAAAATTAGAGCAGAGAAATGCAGTTTACCATAACAGTTCATGTTGCAGTTTATGGCTTTATTTCACATTCAAAAAATCACTTGATAGAAAATGCTGAAAATCCAACTGATTATTCTGACAAATTTTTTATCCTATTGGTATACTCAATATCTGCAAGAGATGAAGATCCTTTGAGTATAGGTATACATTATTTCTATATTTGTTTAGTGACATTCATTCACTCTTGTATTAAATGCTCATGCTTTGCACTATCTTGCTTCTTGTGTATGTTTGGCAATTGATATAAAGTTACAATATTTTACATGAATTGCTTTGTAAGATATCTGCAAGTTCCAACCTTAGACAATGTCGCGAGGAAGTTCTTTCTTTTATTTCACAGACAAGCATGAAAATACGGATTCATGTTACTGTCTCACCAAAACAGCATTGTTGGGATATTTTTCTCAACGAAATAAAAGTTACTATCTCTTGAAACAGTTTTAATGTCTTACTGGCTTAGTATTCTAAATTAAGTTTAAGTTATAAAATGTTTAAATTATTAATTGAATTATTTTAAAGTAATGTTAAGTGAATAAGAAATACTCTATTGTATGAGAAATTTTTTGACTTATTTTAAAACAGTACAATTGAAAAATATAACCAGTTCAAAATAACAAGCTCACCTCGGTACAATTTAACATATTTAAATATCAAACCGCATGCATCATGGCGCTAAGATGCCAAAAAGATTCGGTGGTGTAGATGGAATCTATGACTATCTGTTAATGCTTCTCGTAAAACTAGCAAGTTCAAGGGTAAATGTATTTGAAAAAAAAAAACGAAAAGAAGAATGCTTTGGAAGACGTTAGGCTCAACAATGAGCAGTCCCGTGCGCACCGAAAAAATTGTCCCACGGAAGAACGAGTACTGATAAAATCGGTGAAAAATCACTGTTCAAAAATATCTTCTGTCAAATCTACAGTTTTGTATGCTATTCTTTTTTATTGCTCAGTCGAATCTAGATCTCTAGCTCTTCCTTCAGCAGATCGTTTCAAGGTAGGAAACGTTGTGGTGGTAATGGTGGTAGCAGAAACAATGTATATATCTGTGGTGTCCTAGACTCGTAAGATTCGTGACGGATGGTAGGCCGTCAGCAGCCGAGTGACAAAACGCAGCCCTTGTAGGAGACGAAAGGTACGGCTAGTGGATCTTGACTACGTGGACTGATGGGAGTCTCAATGTAATTCAGATTGGAGTGCCCTCGTGCTTTCTCTGCTGCCTGACTTTCCCCTTTTTCCTGTAGCTTGTCTTCTTATGTATATGTTTAGTCGAGGTTGCATTAATGCAGTTAACCTCTGTGGCCCGACTGACAAAAACATGACGTTATCTTGCTTGCGACGGAAGAGGGTGGCGAGCCATCATAGGTGGGCCTGACCATTAGTTAACTGCGTATTGACACTGGTCGGCATTGTGGTTGGCTGTCGGTTTGATGATTACAAGCGAGTGCCAACGTGAGAGCCCGACCACATACAGTTTCTTGAACCACCACTGCTATAGCTACCACTACTACCTCGACATTCAGGAAAAAAAATTTGGTTGTGAATTGCGTTTGTCTGCTGACTCGAGTCACATTTGGATCAGACCTCCTCGTTAGATTTACATTTATTTGAATACTACGGGTCGATGAATGGCGTGATATGCGATCGACATAAAAAGCAGCCCAATACTTAATGCTTATCGTTCAACTTCCAGGTAAGTTGGGCCAATTGCTGCTTTGTTTTCAATCTTACAACGATTTTGTACTGCTAGGTCGACACATTATCATTATGTTACCTTTTTTATTAGAGAAGTAGGCTATCTATATTCGAATCTTTCTCATTACATAAAAAGGACTCTGACTAATCCAATCGAAAATCACGTGAATCACGATTTTTACTTATTTCATTTTTTTCACAACTGTACAAATAATAACTGACTTATTCTTTGATAAGTGTTTCCGTCAACTTCTTTTTTTCGTTATAAAAGTTTCTTAAAACATTCACCCCACGAAGCTCTAAGTGTTTATTCATAAAGGTAAACGTAGAATATCACTACTAAATGAACAATAATGATAAAGAAATGTGCTTCATTCGCTTTTTTAAATTAAAACTTGATATTTAATGTCTGAATACAAAGAAAGTAAAAACTTTTCATCTGCTTATAGTTCAACTAGATATTTTCTTTTCAACAACTTTATGGAGTCTTAAACGACACAGTACACGGAAAATTAAACAGAACTATGAAGTACTCAAAAATGAGTCTTTTAGAACAATACTAAAGAAATTCTAAGAAAACGATCGAAAATACGATAGGCTATACGATTCCAAATTTTATAAAGATTTGTCATTTAAATATATGCTGTAGTTGATAACTACAGATATTTGTACTTTATAAAGAGAAGAAAATATAGTCTTCGTAAAGTCAAATATATTGTTCGTTTTGCTAATTACAGCAATGATTTAAATGATTATATTAGTATCGTAAAGTTGTCAAGAGGTTTACGTAAGCTCTTCTATTAAAATTGCTTGTATTTTAAATATTTATCAGATTAAGGGAAACGAAAATGTATTTCTATGATGAAAAAGATATCATACAACAGTATAATTTATTAGGAAAATGTATTTGATTTAAAGTGTTAGGATGATAGACGAGATTTTGTAATTATCAATTAGCAACAAAATACAGACATATAATTGGCTAGAATAAAGATTTCATGATACGAAACCGTTTTTTTAAAAACAGTCTAAAAAAGAGCAAAAATTTGACAGAAACAATTAACAGTACACCTTACCTAAAAAGTTTTCATCCATGTATGTACAAATTATAGAGTTTTGTTGTTTAGTGTTGTTTTATTACCCTCGAGCCCAGCAAAACTGATTTTTTTTCCGCACTTCGTGCAATGAAATTGTGTGTCATCTTCCCACTTGTATTGCCCTGAAGAGGACATCTGAAGGATGTCAAAATATTGGTATTTTTAGATTTTTATAGAAAAACAGTCATGCTTTGTATCAAAATTTAAAGCAGTATTTATTTAATTAACAGTCTAGTTAAGACTCAGTAACTACTATCAAAAAAGCGAAGTTAACTTCTTCTTTGCTCGATTAAAAAAGTAGCAGTAATGCTTGTGTTGTGAAAAACATCCGCAAAAAAGAATGCAGAAGGTTAAAAATATAATGTATTATAAAAAAAAAATGCAGCTTTAACTATTCAATGATGTGACTTTGTAATTAGTAATTCTTTTAAAAAGAATAAAAAAATTGTGAAAGAAACTCTATTGTTAGTTTTATATTAATACTGTCCGGAATTATCATAATTTTAAAGTGTTGAAAATTGAAAAACCAAGCTCGGAAGCATTAAAAAAATTTCAAAAAGTGACAAAATAAAGTAAAAGTAAGTAACTATGAATTAAACTTTTATAAAAACTTGTACTCTAAATTATTCAAAAAATATACAAAAAAATTCTTAATAACAACAAAAAAATCTATAAAGCAGTCGTAGCTCAACAGGCTAAGGTAGGCGTAAGCCTTAGATAAGTCAGTACTCTAGTTAAGCACGAGTTTAAATTGTAGTAGGGTCAACTTGGAAGTAAGAGATTTTTTAAGAATCGTTGCTGGACAGGATGTATTTACAAGTCTCACAGCTGATTCTTCACTACAAGAGGATTTGGAGGTAGGCAACGTGGGACCTCTGGTTAGGTACAGGTCCAGTTAGGGATAATAGAAGTAGTGTGGGCTTCGGATGAAAAAAATACAAAGGGATTCGATGGGAAGGATGTGACAGAGGTCATAGGTTTATCAGTTGTACTGTGGAAGATGGGATTAAGGGTTAGAAGTCGGAGATAGGATCAATACCCTCCACACAGTGGCAGTCGTAAATGCCCGTTAAAATCTCTCAAGGGGTGTAAGGGTAGAAAAACCTATTTTAAAAGATTACTCATCGATTGACTGAAGCATTTTTATTTGTTATGTGGCTGGTTCGGACTGATCTCATGACTTACTTGGATAAATGAAAAAAGGGAAAACTGCACGAAGAAATAAATTACTGTAATTTTTACCGTGAAAGCAACTGTAAAAGTATGACACTGCGACAGTCACTATACTTTTTACCGTAGTTTAGGGGTAATTTTTATCCCAGTAAAATTTGTCTTGAAAAGACCATAATTTGTACCGTGAAGCAACTATAATTTTTACTCAGCTGTTAGGGTAAAGCTAGGGTCACGTGGTATATAGAGAAGAAGCTGCAGGACAGAGCAGACGTCTGTTGCATCTGATATCCATGTTGTACGATGAAGGAATGTGTAGTTATCTGTAATCGAGAACCGTATACTGATAGTGATTATTGTAGAAATTGCTCTTTAACATATACAAAAACGTTGGAAACTTAACTATTTTTCCTTTTGCGCTAATAGTTTATAATTAAAGTTTTACCGAAATTTAGAAAGAATTGGTTCAGTGTATAGTATTGAGATTTTTGATGACACGCAAACGAACTCCTTACACAAATAATAAAAAAAAAAAAAATTATATTTACATTTGTTTTTTAAAGATGCAGTAAAACATTTATGTTTGTAATTTTATCAATCTCATTTTTTTCTGTGCCTCACTTTCTCTTTGAGAAGCCAGATAAAATTATCATTTCTCTCTTATCTTGTCTTTCCTTCAAGATACTGCATTTTTTCCTCTTTTTTAAAGGTTATATTATCATTTAATCATTCCAAACTGCTTTAATACGTTTATATTAATATTCGAAGCATTGAACAATATACAAATACAATAATCTTCTTACATCAATCTTTTAAAAATACATCCATAAAAGGAGACTATTGGAATCCAAAAACATGACCTCTCGAAAGAGCCTACGGCGAGGGTCTGACCTTTTCCCAGCCCTTCTAAATACATATCTTCAAACTATACACATAGGTCCTCTTTGTTTGACACGTGCTTTGCGCCACCTATATTACTGTGATCGCATTGAAGTAGGATAATTTGCAAAAATTCTTAATTTCATGAGTAATTATACACGGAGAAAAAGTTATATGAATTTTACTCTAAAATTGGACTGTAAAATCGTGGCCAATGAATCCTAACTCTAATTACTTTTCTAGCCTTTTTTTCAGCAAAAAATTCACTTCAGCTAGGCTATACTTTTTACTGTCAAATATTTCACCATCATTATTCAATAGTTTTTATGATGAAAAAACAAAAAAAAAAGAGTTAACTTCAAACGTCAATAATAGTTATACGCAATGGTATGCAAAACATTATCTTTTGTTATCATTTAAATTTACAATTAAATTTAGTGTATAGTACTGAAGATTTGTTAAATAGTGCTCTACTACAATTTTTACAGAAAAATTGTTATTTTTTGAATTATGTTTACACTATAAAAAAATTTGTTTTTTTTTTTAAACTTTTTTGCTTGGCACCTTCGCAGTCTCATGCCTTACTTATACAGTAGCTCAGGGATTGTAGTCACTTATGGACTGTATATTCTATTTTGCTGTATTGTATGCATGGTATATCGTGATGGATACGGCAATTCGTTTCTTCTCGTGACTATACTTACTTGCAACAGAACGGAGCCTGTACGTAAGCTTGAGCGCTGGGGTGTAGTCCGTGGCGTAGACAAAGTGACAGAGGCGCGGCTTACCTTGCTTCTCTAACTCTTCTAACTCTACCCAATAGCTGCCGAGTTCTTTCTTATTTTTGTTTCTCTTTTACCTAGACTTTTTAACACGTACGACAGTTGGGCGAATTTTCGGAGGGAATAACTATGAAAGTGAGTATATGTTTTCGATATATTTTTCCGGAGAAGTTCGGTCTAAAACTTATTTTTGTGAAAAATCTCTCAAAAAATCTTTATTCACCAAAATATCTACAACACTGTAAGAAAAGTAAAGAGTTGATTCGAACTAAAGGTATTGATGAATCACTTATTAAAAATGTGCTTGATAAAGGATCTTACGAAATTACTTACGTGAGTTGGCAATCATGCAAATTTAGTCCAAAGATTTTAAAATGCAATTATTTTGAAGCTATGGTTATAAGCTTGTAATTAAATTTATTACTGCAGAATTTCTGACGAATAGTTAAAAAAAAGTCTTAGGTAATTTTTTTCGAAAATTTAAAAAGTAATTTGTTAGCAAGAAGTTTCTCTACATATAAATGTAAGATATTGCTACAGTTATTTCTTAAGGTTGTTATACTTCCATAAGTAAATATTTTGTAACATGTTTAATATTTTCACTATTTAAATAGTTTTGAGCATCAAACCAAGCTCCTTTAAATCCTAGAGAACTTGTAAACCTCCCAGGTAGGTATAGAATAGTCCAACGAATATGCTCTACTCTGACATGAGTTCATGAGAACTTCATCTAGATCCTGTAAGGGTTTATCTACATTAATTTTCCCTTGTTTGAAGTGTAATTTCTCTGATCCGGAGCTTCGCCTTCATTCTTATTCGTAGATAATACAGAGTACATGTCTATACTTTAATACACAGCTTTGTTGCGTTTAATTAACCTAATATAAATAAATCACCGAATAAACTTAACGTTAAAGTTACACAGGGAAAAACAGTGTTATCAAATAATTGTCGAGTAAGCTCTATGAATTTTGTTCTACTTTTCAGTAAAAAAAAAAATTTTTGTCACGGTTAATGTTTTGGAAACAATCGTGATGAAAAGAATTAAAATTTTCTTTGTAAAACTTACAATAGAGAGCTTACATGCAACAGGGTTCAGTTAACTAATACTTTATATCCCTAGCATAATGTCAATTGAACATGTATAAGTTACAATATCACTAATAAATTAAATATTTTCCGAGCACGTTATTCAAGTTCTTATTGAAACCGATATCACGTGACAGTGATTTAAGAACTTCTGAATTTTTAAGGTTTACTCGACTTGCCATTAATGACAGCAGGTTTTGCTTTGAGACGTCATTGTTCTTCATTAGAATACGCTTCATTCGAAGCAGACACCAGACTATTTTTGTTTACTGAGAGAGTTGTTGACACTTGGTGTGTCAGTACTAAAGTTACCATGAATCCAGGATTTATTAAAAGAACATCCGAAAATCTACCAAAAGTATATTTAGATATGATGTTAAATTTTATTTACTCCAACAAGTGCTATGGAAACATGGAAAAACTCAAAGGTTTTGTTGTATTTTAGCATATTTGACTCAATTTCTCAATATTAAAGTTTATACAAATTTACTACAACATAAAGTATTGTAAATTATTTTGCAACTAAGTTCTTCGAAAAGGTTAAATTTTACTGTAACCATAGATAATCAGAAAATCAAAAAATTCTTTTAAAATACTGGTGCTTGCATACATGCATTAAAGTGATCCTCACAACAGTGACTTATTGTTTATTGTTCTTAATTTTCTTTCTGGATAGTTTACAGCATCACACCAAAGTTTTCTTTTTAACGGGTTGGTTGGGACAACTAAAAAATCTTTGATTGGAATTTGCTGTAGTATTTGTACATCCTGGCTCAAAACAGTTCTTGTACCAGTTACAATTAGAACTTATTTCTTTTTGTTCATGTTCCAATTATTTGTTAGTTGGCAGTTGTACGTATAACTTTATTAATACCTTGTAACAAATCATCCAGATAAACAAGCAGACGACACAGGTAGTGTCTGCGCTTTCTATAGTAGTTTATTCGATTTCAAAGATCATTACATAACGAACGAACCCATATAATTCAGAAATTCCGTCATGATCACGTGACATCGATTTAAATTAGGTAAGAAATTTTAATAAATTATTGTATATATATTTTAAGGCCTTGAAAAAAAAAAAAAAAAAGGAAAAAAAACTGTCTGGCAAGTTTACTCGGGGCATTTTCAGCTATTGAAAAAAAATTAAATCAGAGAACACGCAAGTTCTCTATTACGCTGAAATGTAAATAAAAATATATAACGTTAGAAACGTATCATCACAATTTTAAGAAATTAATGAAAACAACTATTGTGCCTGAAAATTCGTTACGTATGATCAGGTAATTTACTTATTTTACTTTTTTATGGCTTTGACCTAAGAGCATTATGATTTTTGTGTACAATAAACGCAAGAAATACGATATCTAAGATAGGAACGGCTGCAATAGCTTTGACTAGCTGTTTCTATTGCGAAGAGTCTGTTGGGATCCTAAGACGTCACATAATCCATCGCGATATGTATGGCAGAGTCGGAGAAAATTAACTAAGGCCGTACGGGGACAAATCTCTTCTTATTTTTTTTACTCCTTATACGATAATTGTAGTGTAGTAAAAGCTTGCAAATAACATATTTCCAAAGAAATAACGGTACTTTTAGTAATTTTTGTTCCAACTTAATCGTTACTTGAAGCTTAAATCATTACATTTGACCTATACCAAAACCCTGTAAAATATTTAGCTCCAAGTAATTTTTAAATTTAAGAAAGAATTTGTATAATTAAATCCTAGAAAACATGTTACTTGCAAACTTGGACCGTATTACAATAATTGTTGAAGACGTAAAAAAATAAAATCAGATTTGTTTACGTAAGGCTAGTGTTAATTTACCTCACTCGGTGAGAGTCATGTGACATTTTGGGATCCGAATCGTGTAGCTCCTGCAGTACGTCCATGTGACTGCACCATCACGGTCTGCTAAAAATTTACAAGAAAAATGTGTCACCACGACCTATTGTATTACTTATTGAAAATTATGGAAAATTTTCTGTAGGGAATTAAAAAATTATGTCAAAACTTACAAATTGCACACAAATATTAGTTTTGAATTAGTCAAAAAGTTAAAAAACTTAAAAATTCTTCAAAATTAAAAATCAATATCATTTAGTATAACCTCTTTATTTACGAACACTTCACTTGAATGAGTTTTAAATAGTATCAACTACCAAACATGATGTACATTTTTCCTGTGTAAAATTTCAGATTATCAAGGACGGATTACATATTGATATTAAAAAAAAAAAATTTAATTTTCTTTCAACTTTTTTTCATAGATACGTATGTTGATGAAATGATAATATGTGTAAGTGAATCAAGAGTTAATTTTATTTTCAAAGTTTTTAACAATTATGTTGAATGTTTAAAATTAACATTTGAATTAAGAGTTTAAAACAAGTTGGTTTTTTTTTTCACACAAGCATCATAAGAAAAAGCAATTTTCTGTTATTTGATTTGTTTTAAAAATCTTTGGTATCTGAAACAATTTTTAACTTTTTCTCTAATCGTTCATTAAATTTTCAGATTAATATCGTTTATAAATTAGTGTACCCTACAATAACACTTTGTATGCAAAACGTTTTCGTGTTGCGAGTGTCGTAACGATAAAAAAAACTTTTTCTCGAATATGACTACCCCATAGATTTTAACAATGAAAAACATAAAACTCAAAATATATAGGAAACTCAGTAAGTTTCACCCAAAATCACATCGTCAATCAGCTGCGGCTCTTTTAAAATCTCACGACACTTGCAGTGTACCCGCAATTAACAACAGATTAAATCACTTTATACGGTAAGGAAAATACAAAATGGACAAGTGGGATGAGACCCATTTTGTTTAACGATTTTCATGCGAGAATGTCGTAACAGAATACACAGCAGTGGTTCATCCACGTGGTTCATCAATCAGACTTACGTTTAGTTCATGTAAAATAAAAATCATGGGCAGAGAACGTAATTATTATAAATGATTAGCTCCAGAAATAATGCACATTAAATGTAATCATAACAAACCTAAATGAGAGCTAAATTGCTATAAGAACTTATACCAAGATTATTATTAAATTAGTAGTTTGATTATAGCCTTCGTAAATCCTTACAAAAAATATGTCACTCTGTTTAGAAACAATACTACTATTGCACATTTTTAAAGACCTTTTCTTTCTTATTATCGTGAGAGTGATCTTATAGTTCGAACATCTTTGTACCTTTCCTCACCTACCTAGTGGGAAGAAAAATAGTACTACAATTTCAAAGTTGAGCGAAAAAAGGTTTATCGATAATTACTTCTAAACAATAATTAAATGAGCGTTTTATTAATACAAGAAGTAAAACAAAAGACAGTTCATGCAATTTTAAAGTTAATATTTAAACCTTATGGACAAAGACTACTTTTTTTTAACTAAGTAACTCCAAAATGACCAGCTATCATACCCTAAGAAAGTTGTTTTTATCATGTAAAAATGGTTTTTTGTAAAAATTAAAAACGATAAACAAATGCACTTTGGAGATTAAATCTGGAGTCTTTGAGCGAACATAAGCTAGTTAATTACTAGTCATGTAGATAAAGAAAAAATCGAACATATATTTATTAATTTGCACGATGGTTAAAAACTATTAACAATTAAACTTAAGGCATGCTTGGTAAGTATTTCATAAGAATTTTATCATCTACATAAAGGAAATGGTGCGACCATGCTGCAATTTTGATCATTTGTTTTTGTCACAACAACGCAATAGTGGGCGTTCGAAACATCTAGTCATTGCAACTCATCTATTTATCATTTACTTAAGTAAGTCCTTAAGTTTTTTTTTGTATTTATGACTGTTAGCAGACGTTTATTGTTTAAGCCTGAGGTATGCTGTCTCATTTGTATACCCAACGTTTGCACTACTGAGCATGTTAAAAATGTGATCCCAACTTTCATGGCTTCATAATTTTTTAATGCCTTGAAAGTGTGGTAGGAAAATCAAGCATTTACAAGCTCCATTTGTGAAGGAGTATTATAAGGAATTATGGTATGAGAAAAAATAGTGTTGAGTACTTTGAGTCATCCTTTCAAATTCTGGGAAATGCTTGAACGACAGTAGTAGCACAAAAAAAAAACAAAATGGCGATAGTTACGAAGGTAATTAGTTTCAACTCATCTCTGAATAAGTGTAGTCATAATAATAGTAGGTACGATAAAACATTTTATTGACGATCGGATGAACTTTAAAATCTAAAAATCACGAAAACCCAAATAGCACGAAGCATATTAAAATGAGAGATCAGTCGGGTCCGAAGAGGATTTTGACACGTAAAATTTGACAAATTAACCGAACCAGTCAAACCACCGCAAGATATTCAGGCTTGACGAAAAAATTCGACGCGTGGCCTGTGAAGTTAAGCCAAAAGGTAAACCGAAAAAAAGCGTGTTTCCTGTTTTGTTATAACTAAACAGCCCGTTCCGAGGATCAGAGGCAAGCCGGGTCCGATGCACTTAAGATCGTGACTGCGATACGCGTGGAGCGAGCGCACGCGCGCGCGGGCAAAAGTAGGGGCGCGCTACGGGTCCGCCGCTGTCCAACGGACCGTTCGGGTCTCCAACGTTTATATGGGCACTCGGAGCCCTTGCCTGCACCAATATAAATAAGAGGGGTGAAAGTAAGATCCTGGCAGGATAGACGTCAGCCCGTTCGGAGATCGCGCCGGAGATCCTGTCAACCATACCACGGAAGCCGTGTCCACTGCATGGACAGAGCCCTCGGTCTGTTGTGCGGAGGACATGTATGTTACCGCTGCACACACGTACGACTACGTGCGAGAGTGTATACTTATACCATACACAGTCCGCGTCGGAAGGGCGACGCAAAACCGTGCAGACGATGGTCATGCGTGCCTGCCTGGCGTACTGTTCGTCCCTTCTTTCTCTCAGGCGCCACTTGAGCTATGTGCACCTTTCTTGGAATCCTTATACTTATCGTGGTTGCTGATTTCCGTACCCTTTGGTTTATTAAGAGGCGCTCGAAGAAAAGGGACAAGTCCCTGTGTGAAACGCAAGTATTGCTTGTTCTGGATGTGAACAAAAATTACCTATAGTTTTGACATGCCGACTTCTCGTATATCTCTAATTTATATTCAAATATAAATAAATAAAATTGGTTGAGTACCTTTCTGATTCTTGCGTCAAATTTTTCAAACTTGGGGATTAAATAGCCTCCTTCATCAACTACGCGCAATCTATTATTCCATAATGATTTTAAACAAAATAAGATAGTCGCTACAAAAGTCTGACAGTAAGGGACAAAAAAATAAGTGAAAGGTTACTCTGAAAAGAGCACATGCTTCGTTTATGTTGAAGGCTTTCAAATCGAATATAATGAAAAAATTACTTTATAATGTCAATTTTGTAAGCATTTGTTAAAGTGGAGGAGACTTGCTATGTAGCGGCTTAAAGCTGGAATAAATAAATTTTTATTCATTAGCATGTTTTTTACTTAAAAAAAAAATTATGACGTCACAGAGCGATGTAGGCCTTTAATCTAGTTTTGAGGCTTCAAAACATATTGAAAAAGTACCTATTAAGGTATTTCATTTTAAGATTTTGTAAGATAAAAAAAAATTGTAACAGTTGTTACACAATCTCAAGTAGTTTTTTTTCTTTTTTTTTTTTTTATCGTTAGGGCTTTTTAAAGTCTGTTTATTTATATTCTAATAAACAAAAGTAAGACTGTGAGGTTCAAAAGTTTCAATTAGTTCAACAAAAGAAATTGCCCTAACAAAGCTTTCTTTTGCTTTTAACAAAATTTGTAAATAGTTGTTAGTATTTGAGAGCACATTTTGAAATGATGGTGTAATGACATCAAAATGCAATGCTTTACTCGTGAAATAATGTGATATCACTGGGTTAAATGAGTGAAACAATTATTTACCATTGACCAAATATCCTTACACTTTGCTTTAATGCAGCACCAGTTCACTGCAAATGAAAAGATGAATTTTTGATAAAAAGTTTTCAGGTACGGAAAATCAGAATGCACTGAAAAACGGAGAGGACAACGAAGCGAGCTACTCTGCGTAGATCATTAAAAGTAAAAAAGCCATTTTCGTACGAAAAGAGAAAAAGGCTCTTGCAGCTTATAGTTTTCTAATACGTTGAGAGCATCACACTTTTTAAAAATCGAAGCGATATTTCACCTAAAAGTAAACAGCTGGCGGTATTATCATTTAAAAAAGCAAAACACACTTCTCCGTGTCGAGAGATACTCGAGACTGAAAGACTTTTTGAAAACGTTAAATATTATAAGCAGCAATTTTTTAGGATCCACACGAAGACGTAGTCAGGGAGGCAGCTAGATGGGCAGCTTCCAAGGCAAAAGCACAATACGAGCGCACGGAGGTGTGTATATGCGTGCGCTCGAGTACTGTAGGATCCACGCAGGTGCTCGTCCCTTTCTTTGGCCTTTGGCCACAGTCGGGTCCTCCTATCGCTCACGGGGCTTCTAAAGGATCGCTTGTCGCTGGAGAAACGGGGAAGAAAAAAAAGAAAAGAATAAGGAGAAAATGGGCCCGTTGGAGAACAGGACTCGGTCGACGCAACCGGAAAGTATGTCGAAATGATAAAAGAATCGTTAGCAAGGCGTACGTCAGCTTTGAAGATTCCCTCAGTGGCGTTAAGATGCACGCAACAGGAAAGACAGCAGTAGAAACTAGCATCCCTGAATGTACATGTATCCAAAGAAAGGAGCGCAAAAGCGCGAGAGACGCGATATCCGTGGGTATATACGCTCGCGCACATGCTCGCGTCATGTGACAGGTATAAGCAGTGACGGTGGAATATCTGGGGGTGCAGGGAGATCCTCCAAGCCCATAAATTGTCCATTTCGGCTGTTCGAGCAATTGATCACGCTTTAAACAAAAGACTGGACGCAAGTGCTGGGTGGTGAGGAGCTCCACGCTGATCTACGTGCTTCCTTCATTGCGACAAAAGTGTGACAATTACGTAAACGTACTCTGGCTCGGTATGCACTACGTGTGTGGGGGGGCTTCGCGAGAGGATGAACGTAGAGACGTGGTAGGCAAATATCTGCTGCTTGCACGCCCTTTTTTTTTAGCCACGCAAGAGAGAGCGCCCCATAAATCCTTCACACAACTGCATGCAGGCCGCAGCAGCAACGGCAGTAGTCTCGGGAAGTCTGCTGGTGCGGCTCTGGAGCCCGTATTGTATATGCATCTTTGTAGTGGGTGCCCGCTATTTTGTCGCGTTTTATGATTCATGTCGCTTTCACTGGGTCAAATTGACGGCCTTTATCCTTTAGTTGCCGGCGTTAAGGGCCCAAAATTTGTCCAGACGTCAGATCGCTCCCGGACAATGGAGCGAGGGATGGGGATGGGAAAGCTAGCTGGTAGGGAGCAGGCCTTTCTTTCTGGCTCTTTGGCTCCTTGACTGCTGTTGCGTAAACACTATGACTGGTCCAGTTTTCCATGAGCCACAGAATCAGGTGAGGAGTTTTCTTTCTGTACTCGGACACTCTTTCGCGTTACGTAAGCCGACGCCTCCCTGTCCCCCACAATATCGCTTTACTCGCGTATTTATCATCCTTTTCTTTGGCCTCTTCTGTTTTTCTTCCCTGACGTTCGTTTCACTGGTCTGCTTTTATCTAGCTAAGGCTGTTTCTTTCACCAATTATGCTTGCTTCGTGTTCACTACTTCTGGGTGGTTTCTCTTCTCCACGAATCTACTTCAAACCTCAAGTTTGGGCCAGAGTAGCCCACAACTGAAAATGTGACAACTGCTTTCTAACAGGCTTGTGATTCTCGCTAACCACGACACACAAGTGGAATTCTTTTATGGTGTAAATTATGCTTTCATTCAACCATGAGCTAGTCATACAAAAACTCTTGCTTGCGATATTTTTTGATGATTTACAAAAAACAGACTACTCATGCAACAATGCCACGAATCGACGACCGGGCTGTTTTTCTTGCCCAGTAATCAAAAACTCGTGATAAAATTCACTTTAAACCTTAATTATTTCTGTAAAACATGGTTTTTCTCTTTTCACCAGAACAAAATAAAAGTAATCAGAAAAAAGTTGTAAAATTCATAATTTCTTAAGTAGTCCAAACTCGTATTAATTTAGGATTTACATCAATTTTCAACTGAAACTCTATCCATTCAGTTCAGGTTGTAGAAAAAAATTATTTTATCAACCAGTTTTGATACTTTTTTTCTATTATAGAAGGTCATTTGAGAATGTATTTTCTAAGGCATGAATAGAATGTTTCTAACTGATCAAACTCATGTGTGGAAAAAAATGTGGATAATAAAAAAATATACTGTTACAGTAAAATCTACAATCTTGTTCCTTATCGTATTGACAGCCAGTGTAAGCTTGAAAATCGACAACGAAAAAACAAATTATTTTGATGCAAGGAATTAAATTTATCTACATTTCATATCCAAGTCAAGTTTTACCTAGGCAAATCATTTTTCAGTTCATACTACTCAATTGCAAAAAAAATTGTCCTACGTATCGATCAAAAAAAAGTGCACCTTGACCATGCTTTAAACCGGGATCTCTTTCTCGCTGAAAAAGCACGTTACCAACTTTGCTACCCAGATCACTACATTATTTTAACATTTTTTACAATTTTTCCAACTAGTAAAACAAAAAGACGGGTTCAAGAATTAAATAAGTATATATTTGATGAATATGTTAACTTGAATCTATAAAAATTTCTCTTAAAATACAAATATTTCTTGTTGAGTAGAAAACTTTGTATTAGAAAAAAATTACCTCTGATGATAACACATGCGAATTATGTACATAAAACCTCAAAAGTAAAGTACGTTACTCTAAAAAAATGTATGTCTGTGTGTTCCTGCAAGTGACGTTCTTCCGCGTTCTATTGAATGAAATAATGTAAAAGTAAAAAGTTTTAAGAAAATCCGATTCTGTGATTTTATAATAAATTAAATGGTCTAAAGCGGGTAGGCACTTGTATGTCGGTACATGTAGAGAGGTTACGACTATGGAAAGCAATCGTGTGCAACTTCTGCTGATGTAAACACGAACCCTAGCTGAGCGAGATATATTAGCTGATCTAATAGATTAATCAGTTATTTGATTGATTATTCATTAATTGGATCGTTTTGTCTATTGAAATGTGAAAAAAATGAAGATGGCATCCAAACCTAGCGATTACTCTAAAAGCAAGGCTTTGAGAAAGCGTCTCCATAAATGGTGAAGCTTTTGCATATGATCGGCCGAGTGTTCTCATATGCTTCTATATTTTAACTTTTCAGAAGAAGCGGTAAAAAATACTGAAGATTGAGGTACTTAATGAATTTAAAGTATGAATAAATCACGAAAAAATTGTGTTGTTCCAACGTGTAAGAATATTAGTGCAAAGAATAACTTTCATTTCCCAAATTTCTCCAAAAACTCCTTTGCGTAAGAAATGGGTGAAACAGTGTCAAATAAAACCGCAGCATATAACACCACATACAATTGTTTACAGTGAACATTTTGTGAAAGTGATTATTTTGTCAACAGTAAGTTGGATATAAATATTATAATACTGTTTGTAAGATATAATATAATTAAAAATAAATAAACGAATGTTTGTAGATGCTAAGAAATACAGTTAATTGAAGCCAGAATCTTTTCCTACGAAAACTACTAACTTAACTTTTTCTCCACAACATTATAGTTTGAGGTCATAAAAAAGACTGTACCAAGTTTTAGATCATGGTTTCAAGTTGAAAAAATTCTAGAAGAAATTTTGTAAAGACGTTTTGCTTCTTGTAAAAAGACCAGCTGACAGCAGACGATGCTCGGTTCTCTCCCGTACTCTTAGCATAGGACCTACTCGTGACTTTTTTTACGTTTGTACAGATATTTCTTTCAAATATCTGATAAGGTACGTATTTTTGAATACAAAAGTCTTCCTTGGAAGTTAAGCTATCCATTTAAACTTTTTCCTCGTCATGAATACATTTCTTGCCACGATGTTTGTGCAACAAAAGCTGAATAATCGCTCTCGTCCATAAGAACAATGTTAAATCATGCAATTTCGAAAATTTTTTTCTTGAAAATTCGGCTGATAAAAAATATTAAAAAAATTCATGTGTACTTCAAGCATATTAAAGTACATAAAATTTTTTCAGCGAGTAAATACATCTCCTCAAAAACGACCGAACCTCCTTAATTGAGTAGAAATTTAGTGGGAGTGTTGTAGATAACCGTAGCTATGTTGTACAGACTTCGCTTCTATCTACTACTTTTTAATATAAGCAATGTCAAATGTTATTAAGTTTTTAAAAATAAACATTAAAAAATGGTATTTTCCTGAAAAGTTATGATATCCCCTTAAAAATAGCTTTTAACAAAACTAAAATGTTAGGTAAGTTTGATATATTAAATTTATATTTTTAAGTAATTTCTGAACCTTTATACAAACTGACAACGAATAGTATTCTTCCAAAGAATCAGTAGCCTTAAAAAGTTCTGAAATCAAGATATAAAAGCGGTCAAGTTTTTTTTTTGGTGCAGCATACATTTTGTATGACATTCGTAATATAATACTGTTAAGTACTCGTACTTTAACGTAATTAAAGTAAGTGATATTGACTTTCACTCTGACATTTTCATGTACTTTCGACATAGCAAAGCATGAATGTATTTAATGCGAGGTTTGCATGAAGTACCAGTCATAAGTCAATATTACTTAGTTTGATTTTGTTAAAATACTAGTACTTAACAGTATCAATATGCTACGAATATCATACAAAATGTACGCTGCACAAAAAAAAACTTTACCGTTTTTATATTTTGATTTCAGAACTTTTCAAGGCTACAGATTCATTAGGAAGAATACTATTCACTACCAGTGTGTAAAAAGGTTCAGAAATTCCTTATACAATGTGAACTCAACACATCAAACTTGCCTTACATTTTAGTTTTGTTAAAAGCTATTTTTAAGGGTAATTTATTTTAAAGATTTATTTATTAACTTATATCAAGTTACCTTCTGAATATTCATGAAAATTGTAAGCTACTTAACTTTAATGTAAAAACAGCAAGTCATACTTTGGAATCTATGGTATTCAAGCAAAAAACACAAATAACTTTGTTTTCATGGATTCAAAGTCAAAATTTGTGGGATTAGCAAAGATTACGCATTGTTTCTGATGAAACACAGACTCAACAGAAGCTCCCGTTAGAAAAATACGTACACATACACAGACAAACTTATAATTTTTATCAACTAATTTTTTTCAACTAAAATCTTGTTGCATTCAAATTTTTTTGGTAAAAACAAATTTTTTTTTTGCAATATTTCAAGAACCGTAAGCCGTTAAACATAAACGTATTAACTCAGACGTTTAAAAAATTCAGCATCCATAATATAAATGTAAGTATCAGCGATACTTATATAATGTATTAGTATCATCCATTTAATTACACCTTAGAACTCAAAATCAAAGTTATACTCTGGACTAGCGGGGTTACAGCAACAGAACTACCTTAACTGCAAGTGATTATTTTTTTTTTTTTGTAACTTAAAACATATCCTTTAGTTACAAGGTTATCCATAATCACGGCACAATTAATTTTTACTATAGTTTATGATAAGCTCAAACTAATAATTTTTTTAAATTTCTTATGGAAAAATTGCAAAAAAAGGTTTAGGGTAGAAAATAGATTACACCATTCCATTAAATGCTTTCAAACCTTTTATAGTAACTGAGGCTTTACTAAAGACGACGAATTTCGATTGAACCATGGAAATGACATACTTTGGAGGAGTAGAAAACACTCCGCTATTGTCTATGGGATCGAAAGGATAATACTTTTTTTACCAACAGTTGATGTAAGGTTCAGGCAGTGGCTTTCAATAAGAAAATAAAAGAAATACACGATTAGGCTTAAGGTGTCATTCATGAGCATGACAGTTATTTTTTTTCTTTGGTTTGTGAGTAAGTCAAATTACTAAAGATATATAAACAAGTTACGTTGTTAGTTAGTTTAGTTTTGTTTAACTTCTATAAGATTTTTAAATTCGATCTCTAAGATAGATGTGATCGTTTGCTAATGTATTGCAGTTACGCCAGAGAAAAAGCAAATAAGAATCGATCGTGAAGGGACAATAAAAGACTTTTATAAAAGCTCTACAGAATTATTGCACAGTGCATGCCATGCACAATAGTTCCGGTAGTATTATCAACAAAGTACACAAAGTCGAGCTGTGTCACGCGGCAAACTATAAATTAGGGGGAGCACAACGTTCCGCCGGCCAAGGGATTGGATCGCTTCCGCCTGACACGTGTTCTCTAGTATAATATTACCCAGTGATTACTCTGCTCACTGTACGGTGTGGAGGTGCGAGTCTATGTGCCCAAGGGCAATGATGTTCAAAAATCTCTTACGATTCTCATAATATAATAGTCATTGTGATCATTATATACGTCATTGGTGACATTTTGATTTGACTTCGAATCAACGTTTTGTCTGTAGTAAGTTTCTCTTAAAATCTAAAGATAAAAAAAGTGCAGCTGTTTTTAATTTCATTTTTTAACCACGGGATGGAAGTCTGTTCAAACATATTTTGTTACTTATTCATTTACACTATTTTTTTCCATACTTAAAATACACATGTTTAGTGTTTCTATGAGTAGTAGAAAAGTTATATGATAACAATTATAGCTGAGTATACACAAGTACTGTATTTGTAATGGTTTTATTAAAAAGACTCAAATAAAATTGCACAAAATTCCAAACATAAGTCATATTATTCCAACACGAAATTTATGACTTGTACAAAGTTCATGTCAGAGTTAATTTCGCTAAAACGAATAAATTTGAGTTTTTAAAATCTGATGACAGAGCTAGATTGATACTTTGTTGAATTTTAAAACATTTATTGAATATTTGATAGATTTTTCAAAAGAAAAGACACGCTTTTTATTAAACGTATAAGTAGTAAAGTGCAATGATATCAACAACATTTGCACAGTAGACGTGCTTCGATCGATCAAGTATCGCAAGATTGCAAAATAAGATGAATTATTGGTGTCTCGCGTATGATTTGCTAAATGAATCGACTGGTCCACTGAATCGTCACATTTCCCATCGGCATTAGTTTCGGCCCTTCTTTCCTTTTTTACTGGTTTCCAGTCGCCCGTTCTCTTCAAAGAGAGACTCTTTGACACGCTCGATATTCTCATATCTCCTTGCATTCAGTGGGACAAATAAAATACCCGCGTCCCCTAGGCTGGGTTTGACCAGGCGTACTGTACATAGTATACAGCTCGTGTACGCTGTACGCACGTATTTACGCACACGTGCGAGCCGGATCAGAACGAGTCATTAGTCCTCGTGCGAGCACAATAGAGTCGCGCGGCTCTAGGAAGTTTAGTGTGGAAGAGAATCTTTTTTCGCGCGCCGTCCTACGCAGTGATATCTAAATTCGAGACGCTATGGAAGTCTAGGGTGCTATGAACTATCCTTACATTGGCGCGAATGATTTACGATTATTTTCCCCTTCATATGGGCTGACTGATTCAGTCCACCCTCTTTTTACAGATGCACAGTGGAACAATGCCTGTGATCTTCTCATTTTCAATCGCACTAGTAAGGACAAGTAATACGTAGCTTTATGCAGTAGGCTTATAACAGTTGGACTACTAGAAATAAAATTTATTACTGTGTATATACGTTCGTTTTTTTACTCATTTTTGTATGAATGTAAGATACAAACTTGAGTGCCTGAAAAAAGCTGTTTTTATCAAAAACTTTTTGAACGTTTGTGCCAAAGTTGCGTAAATTGTTTCTTTTACAAAGTCCACAGTTGGACGAGTAAATTTCGACTATCTGAGCCAAAAGAATTTTTTTGTTTTAGAGCATAAAATCGTGCACCTATAAGGGTAGAAACAGTAGTTCTTGTGTATCATGGTAGTGCATGTCATTAGTGCAAGCGCCAGACACGAGAGATTCCTTATGATTTCCAGGACTATGTCCGAACCTGGTGCAAACACTATTTTTTTACAACAATAATTCATGAACAAAAATTATACTGTAAGACAGCTGAACTCTTTAATTTCTGTTGAATTACAGCTGGTGGTATGCTGCGATGAATGGGATTCAAATATATAACATTTCTTCTAAAACTTTATCTTGATTCGATCTGGACGACTACAGAACTCTTCAATGACAAATGTATTAAAGCTTAAACCAGAGGGCGCCAGGGCCATTCGATCCTGATTTATGTATGTGTTTGTGTATCCGTGAGACGGTCAAAAGTGTGTATGTATATCAGCGTGTATATATAGTTGTACTATATAACTATGTAACTGTCAGTCAGCAAGTTTAAATACGAATACACTTTAAAATGTCAAAAGAAGCTTTTTACGGTAAATTAAGCGTCAAAAACTTGAAATCTTTATTAAAACGAAGAAATGCTCATACCACTGGAAGAAAAAAAAAATTAGTCAAAACGTTAGGATTGGTAACAATTCAAAGATTCAATGTAAAAATGATATTTAGAGAGCTATGTGTTGATTTATAGACTAATATACTATGATAAAAAAAAAATAATTTAGTGTATACACTTGTTGAACAAAAAAAAAAATCAATAAGTACCCTTCCACTCGTCTAGTATAAAGATATAAATGGTTCTAGTCCAGAGTACCTCCTTTTACCACAATTATATGGATGTTTCCTTACAAAGGCTTATATTAAATATATTTATATATCAAGTTTTACATAATACCAATGCTGCTTGATACAATTTTTTTCAATGTTCTGATATATGTCAGTTATTAAAGAAATCTAGGTAAAGCTAAAAATTTGTATACATCATGTAATTTTACTAATCTTAGATATTGTAACTTCGGTTATAAAAAAATTTTAATTTATAATAAAATCAGTTATTATGCTCTCTAACTTCAGTTGTTAATTAATATAGGTGATATATTCTTTTTAAAAAGATGTCGTAAAGTTAAAATAAAGAAGCATGTACAATGTAAGGCGAATTTAAGAATCAGTATGGATAGATATGTTAATGAAAGCAACTGTGAATGTACTGTAGGACAACTAAAAGAAGCTCACTGCAAAACATGTAATTGTTGTACTGGTAGCTGTAAATGATGTTCATATTAACAAGTCTGTGATATTGGAAGCAACAAGCATTGATCAATTTCAAACGTTTCATCAAGCCCAAAAAGTTTTTTGTAGATCTTCTGTAAAATTATGGGAGTGTAAAAAAAATTAAGTAGAACATGATTTCTATAATCTGAAATACTGGAAATGGTATAAAACGTAATTCAAGAATGTTATTGTTTCTAGAGGATGTAATACAAATATGTCTATCAAAATAATTATTGTGCCTACAAATATATATGGCATTGAGTGTTTCCAGAAGCTGAGCCTTCTTTGGCTCAGTCAGGTTTGAATCCAAAATCCTTCAAATGTAAATCAGTATTGCATGGTCCAATTTATAAAGATATTGCAATAAAATCAGGGCAATTTACTTGTCAGTCTGAAATGTGGATTGTATATATCAGTATCTTACCCTTTTTTAATAAGCAGCCGAGACAGATTGCTGTTTCCCCTGACTGTTCTTCAAATCAAATATTCATACTCTACCAGAAGAGCACATGATAATGAAATCACAGTAACTTACCCAGAGAAAAGTGGAAGTAACTTGATGTTAAAAAAAAATCACCCGTACTATTATAAAGTACAAGGTCTAATGTTTGTTACTGGTAGCCCTTATTGTAATTTGCTAATGTATATGTTTAAAGATTTAGTTAGAATATTCATAGCAAGAAATGATAAGTTCATAGCTGAAATGATACTTGAACTAACTGTTTTTTATGAGACTTACCTATTACCTGCAATATTAGACAAAAACTTATATAAATATTACTAGAAATTACTTTTAAAGCATCTGAATATTGTCAACAGTATTTATTGATTCATAAATTACGTATTTTTATTTTTGTAGCATAATATTTTCTTTAAAATTGCATAACACGATACAAACGCCAATTACGTCTGTAGCCAATGATGTATAACTATTATTTAATGTACATTACAAAATTTTAAATGTTTTAAGCAGTCCTATCATTCTTTCAACGTGAACTCTATGTATGGACAAACACCTGTCTTTCATCACTGTTGCATGAGGTAAAAACCACGTACCTTTAGTGAAAGTCAGTGTTGAGACTGATACATCTTATGATGCAAAAATATCTTGTATGTTCAAGCCCCTGCCTGCAAGTATCAAACCTTGAAGCTCACACTTCCTCATAAAGTTACACCTTTTGATGATTTGCCTGTCACTGGTTGGGGCCCCGAGTACTGTAGCACAAAATGCCAAAAGTTCCCCTGGAGTGCACCCAAAAACTGTTTTTATGGTACATTTGTTTTTATATGTGTTAGATGTTTCTTGTTGCAGTCGAGGATTACGTGATTTTTGAACAGCAATTTCCCCTTCATAAATAATAACTCTAGTGTTGGAAAAGTTTGTTTAAAAAGTATTTGGCATATCAAAATCGATGATCTGTCTACTTGGCTAACGTCAATTATTGACTGATGTTTGGAATTAACTTTATCCATGTTCTATATATATTTCCAACATCTATTCTGTGGATACCAAAATTGTCTGTCAATTCTATATCATAGCAGTTTCTTCTCAATTTTCATAAAACAAAGAACTACTGATTGGGAACCGTAAAATATAACCAGCTACGAGATTATTCGCATACTTTAAACAGTAGACTGCTGGTTCCAAAAGAGTACAACACAGTCAAAAACTTTTCATAATTCTCTAGACCAGTAAAATGCGTCAAAGATTCCGGATTGTTTTAAAGTTTGTCAATGTCATAACGAGTGCTGGCTTCAGTTTGTACTGATACTGATGTCAGAATCTGATCACTATGTTCAGGTACTGTTTAGTTTTTCCAGATGTCCCTCGTAGCTGGGAGACCTATAGAGATCGAGAGGTCATCTATAAGAGAGAGAAAAAGGTGTTTCGTCCCGAGAGCACGCCAGGACTCATCAGTAAGGCTGATGACGTGCTCCGTGCCTTAGACACAGAAGAAGTGTGGGCTTAGATTGACTCGATCGCGCTTATATATGAATCGTACGGGAATTTCGCCGCTTGACGGGAGCGAGCTATTAGGGGCTTGGCCACCTGGCGAGTAGAGCCTGAACCGCGAGAGATGTGAGACGCCACAGACCTAGATGGTTCAAAAAAGATATTAGAAACGATGAAGAGAAGTCTTGCCTACTTGAACGACTGCTGGCACACCATTTCATCGAGCCAACATTACATATATGTATTAACCAACAGAAAGCTTAAGTCTAATGTCTACTGTCGGGTTAAGTTATAATTTACGGAACTTTCGATTGTATGCGATTAAATATAAGAAACAATACACACAATAAAACTATACATCGGTATAAATCAGGAACCAACGATGTCAAAAATAATCATTAAAAATATGCTTACGCAGAGCACTTGAACTTAATTGAAACTTTTTCATTTAGGCACACCTATAATCAACGTTTGTGACGATGCATGAGATTAAACGCCACTTATTAATGAGGTTAAGGCAACTTGTTCTCTGAGGGGGCATTTAGTTAAGTCGTATCTCAAGATACCCGTACTTATATAGGTTATGAGATAATGCCTCACATGAAGACGGCAGATCTTGTTGTCAGCATGTTTCACTGACTTAATTATACATTTACGATTCGTTTCATAAATAAAGAATGCTTTTTCGTGTGAGGCAGCAATCGTGTCGGAGTGTTTCGCTGATTCGATTACACTCATGCATGACTTTTTTAGCTTTGTTGTGAATCTAAGTATGACGATTTCATTCAAAGTCTTCGACTACTTACTATATTAAGCAAAAACGATGCGTACATGCGCTAGTGATGCAAGCCTCGTTGATCAGCTTCGAAGTCCAGCTCTCTTTTTTTTCTTTTTACAGTTCAGCAGCCACAAGAGGAAAATACAGCTACGAAAAAGAGAAACAACGGTCTCACACACCAAAGAGGCTCCTCCAGCTCTTTCCCTTTTTTTACCAACGCACCCGCTTAGTCTCCGACCATCGGCAGCGCCACCTCTCGGCCGTAATACACTTTAAACTTTTACTTGCTTTCCACATACATGCACGCTGACGTCGCTAACAATATCACAATTTGTACGAAACATGTACTCTTTGACTATAACTTGTTTCATAATAATTGACTATTTCTTCACGACACTCCAAATCCCTTTTTATAATAAAACTTTTTCCTAGGTAATCCAGTAGCTTTAATTCTTGCACTTCTAACACATTATCTGCATCCAAAACTTTTTAATTTTCATCATTTATTTCAAGAGCATCACAAAAATTATTATCGATTGGTAGTGGCCGAGTATTCTCGAATGTTAAGACTTTACTATCAGTAAAAGCTGCGATGGACAACTCTTTATTTTATTCCCAATTGAAAATCGATGGCACTGAACCTAGACGTAGACGAGTAAGCTGGAGAGCATAACATGTAAATAATTATTATTTGTAAACAACTGATTACTAAAAAAATAATAATACACCTACCACCTTGTCTGATATCTGCTAACAGACACGCCAGTCCAAATTGATCAGCATATATGCCATTTTTCGTGTTTGGCTCAAATGATCAATTTCTATTGGCTGTGAGCCACTTTTCTCTAAGTACTTTATTTTTAAAAAATTAAAAATTTCATTCGATTCTTACACTTGTACACGTTTCACCTTATTACAGTAAATAATTTATATTCTCACAATGTAAGGGGTATTCATATGTTTATTTTGTTTGGTTACCATGTACATATATATTCATGCACACTAGACGAATTTTAATTCGTTCTCCAGAAAATTCAAAATTTCTTATAGAGTTTTCAACTTAATTTAAAAACTATTAAACAACTGTAATCTCGTCCAACTGTCGGTAGAGTAGATTTATCATTATTATATGATGGTTTGTGGATATATTAATGTTTTAACTTTTACAACGATGGCACGATACTTCTTAAATCAAAGCACCTCAGTATTTCGTTCATCAAATGACATTATCAGACTTTATAATAAGTTTCAAGTTAAGTAGTTTATAAAATTATGCCGAAAAATATTTATTCAACGAGTGCGTAAGTATCTGCTTCAACTGGGAGATTTTTTACAAAAGCACTGTGACAAAAGCATTACTAAAGATTTCATCGACTCTTATACAAACGTTATGGAAGTTTTCCGTTGTAATAACGTTCATGTAATTTAGATAAGTTGAATATGAAGTAAAAAATGCAACAATTACTATCATCGTGGTTTTAGGTGTTATAAGCAGTGTTGGCTAAGATGGTAGATACGAAGGGAGAGGATCATCCATGCCTTTAACAATTAATCATTCACTTCGATGATCAGTTTCGGAATAATAAAACATTTTTTTCCCCTCAGTTTTACTGTCATTTTTTACTGCCAGTTCTCTCGAACTGAGTCTTCTTTTTTTTTTTTTTTTTTTTTTTACAGTAAGATTATCAGCTGTAAAATCAACATATCATTGAAGCTAGGTAATAATGGGCCAACAGAACACACCAAAGCTCATCGTTGTTGTAATGTGTGTGTAACGGCACTCCCTTTGCTAGTAATGTTTGTACTCACTCGCTGCTATTGACTGCCGGGGAAATAACTCGAACTCGAAATCCACGGAGCTGCCTATGCCCACCGGGTCTCATGACTTACTTGTCACGTGTAGATATACGTAGAAAACGTAACAGCCTGTAGCTTCACTCAACAGAAACTAAGAAAAAACATAAAAAGTCGAGTCTTGTAATGATTGTAAAACTTTGGGTTGTACCTTGAGAATCGTCTGGTAACACGTAATTGACCTGTTGCCTAATCTCCACCCAAGCCGCATTTTTCGACCTCACACACCGACACAGAAATCTTCCTAGATTATACAGCAGGACCTTGAGACTAACTTGAAAAGTTTCTTCCATTTCTTTTCTGTTCATGGATCTTTTAATATGTTAAACAATTAACCTAAGAGTTATCAGTGCAAACTACTTATGGAATCCAGAAGCACTATAGTGATGTCTTAGTTCAACTGAGAAGGAGATAAAGGAAACGAAGATATAAGGTGGAGTGTGAAGGGAGAATTTGGGAACAAAGGGTGGTGGAAGAATAAATTTGGCAATGAAACGAGGGAAGGAAAGGAGAAGCTTTTTTTAAATTTTCCCACTGCTTTTAAATCCTAAGTACTTTTCATTGATAACTGTTAGAAATTACCATAACGATATTATTACTCAAAATTTGAAGAACCATCAATAACAAAGAAAGCTGCTTTACCTTTTTGTCTGAAAAAGGTTGTGAAGTGCCATTAAGTCTCGGTGTTGAAAATCTAAACCAACTGCGAGCTCTTATTGCAACAGGGTAAACAAATATGCAAATAAGCAATTATTTCAACTGATCAGACCGTTGTGTGTCCAGATTGAGGATTTACTCCCGGGAAGAGGAAGAAGCTGGTGTTCAAGCGGAAGGTTTATGAAAATACAATCGTCACCTGTGGATGACTCCAGATAATAATCTGGAGTAAACTGTCCGTACAATTCAAGCTTATCCCTTTCCGCCCGTGTGCAATTTACCTGCTGCCATGCGATAAATTGGATGTAAACGAGCGCACAATCAGGACGTCACCAAAAAAAAACTACCCTACGATGTCGCAAGCCAGCCATAAAAACTTACTTGAATTATTAGCATCGCCAGTTGTGATAACACTATGTACATTCAGTAATTGAACGAAACTGTCCAAGAATGGCAAATAACCTTAAGTCTGCGAAGGCTCATCTTCGTCGGATCATCGGACCCCGCAAGCTCACCTATGAAGAGTTTAGCACGCTACTTGTCGAGACAGGAATGATCCAATTGTTGTCCAATGGTACCGTTGTCTGGCGACTTGGAAGATCTCGAAGCTCTGACACCCGGGGACTTTGTCTTAGGTGAGTCTCTGAAGGCAATCCTACGTCCTGGTACTGCTGAGTCGTCGAGATTGGATCATGCCACACATTGGAACCTCGTCCAGGGAATGCGAGATCATTTTTGGTCCCCTTAGAGCCAGGTGGCCCGACTCCAAACCCGTCAGCGTAACTCTCTCGCCACGGCGGGCGGCAAACGCGATTTCTTTCGGACTGTCTTGTCGTTCTGAGAACGAGGCTGGCGGGATGTTGGTTCAAAACTCTCGCTGGTTCAGATCGATAGAAGATTTGAGGACGGAAGGAAGGAGGGACTGGTGCTGATGTCTAGCCTGGGCTGCAGAAGTACTTTTGATCTTGATTTAATCTGATGGTCTATCCTGTATTTAAGAAATAAACGAGAAGTTTCTTAACAGTCACAAACCAGAAGTTCTATTTCTTCTATACACAAAAGTAGCCAAAAGATCATCCAACCTTTTTTTCCCAACAGAACCATTTTCATTGATGAGAAGGTGTTTTCATCTTCCAAGGATGGTAATATTCTAATAATACTTTGCAATTTATTATATCTGTAATTACTGTAAAAAAAAAAAAAAAGAAGAATCAGTTCGAGAGAAATGGCAGTGAAAAATGACAGTAAAACTGAGGGGAAAAAATGTTTTATTATTCCGAAACTGATCATCGAAGTGAATGATTAATTGTTGAAGGCATCGATGATCCTCTCCCTTCGTATTTACCATCTTAGCCAACACTGCTTATAACACCTAAAACCACGATAACAGTAATAGTTGCATTTTTTATTTCATGTTCAACTTATCTAAATTACATGAACGTTTTTACAACGGAAAACTGCCACAACGTTTGACCGAATACTAGATTGATAAGGAAGTAGTGTTAACACTCAAGTCTTTAATAGTCTGTAATTTTTGTTCAAAAGTATTTCTTATGTAACCAAAATTGTTTATAATTAATTAAATTATTAAATAATTTAAATGTTACTTAATTATGTGCTTATGACGAAAACAAAATTTATGTTTTGCCAAACTGAATTTTTTGGAGTTACGTTCGTAGTTCCTGCCAACAATACCACCGCAACGTGGCATCAAAAGTAACCAAGTCCCTTGAATGTCATTAATAGTTGATTAATCATTGAATTCACACTTGAGCTCATTGCCTTATTTCTTAACCATACTTTTCTTCGTATGTTTTTTTATATCCTCCTTTATTTTTATTAAGATCTGTTTTGTAACTTTCGATGTATTAATAAAAATGTTCATAACCTCCACTTTTTTAATAAGAGTGCATACCACATTTTTCTCTTTAACTAACTAACTCAGGGCAATAAAAATTTAATGGTGTATTCTATATTTTTAAAGCATCAATTGTACGAAGTTCAAACGAAATCTATTCGGTAACTTCATGGCTGAGGTACCTCATTAACTCAGGAACTAAAAGCACTAACAAGTTAAGAGAGTCATTATAATGTGTGATAAGGGAGCACGAACATTTTGCATTACTATTTGTTAAACAAACTTCCTACGCAATGTGTACATAAAATTAAGAAGTATCTTAAGAATAAGAACAGAAATTGTAATTTCTTATTTTAAAAGCATCTCACATTGTGTAACTGCAAAATAATACTAGATAAATATATAAATAAGAAATTATTTTTGACAAAATTTTGTATCTTTAGTTCATTGCGTATTACACAACTAAAGTTGAAAAAATTTTGTTGAAATACCTGTTTCCAAAAAAATTAGTATTATTGATACCTTCGTACTTTTTTGTAAATCAAGAAAGCGTCAACAATATTCTTAGAATATTGCTTTATTTATTTTTTTTTTTCGTCATAATTACGTTAATGGCCAAAATACGTTAGCTTTTCACTTTAGTTCAGTAGGATCCACTTCCGGATTTCTCGACTTCCGACAACTCTGCATTACCCTCTCGACTCTAAGCGTTTAACCAGGAATTATCGATCCTCTCCAAGGTTTGCATTGGGTGAACTTAGCAATAAAGTTATAAAGAAAATATAAAGTTGAGCAAATGAGATCTCCAACAGGCAAGCGTCACCAACCAATCTTCCCACCTTGAATCACCAAAACCACGGAGCTCTATGAAAGAAGAATGTGCTTTGGACACCAATGTCTCCAGTGTTGCACCAGAACACGTTGAGAAAAAGCACTGTTACTAGCTTCAACACTTAAGAGCGTTGTGGTTTTTATCCTGATCAGTCTGGTACTACCAGAGCAGGCCATAAAAGACCACCCTGAGGTATGCAAGCAGTCACGTTTGCTGGAATCTGTAGTAAAGAAAGAGTTAAGCTCACTAGTCCTCTTTAGGGCCACTAAACGTTGAACTACTATGCCAACAAATATACGACTATCTAACAAAGTTGGCAAAAAACAGCCCTTAGGGCTTACAAAAGTTTTAACAATGCCTATAGTCACAAGAGAACGAACTGGAAGAAAATCATCAAATGCATAAAATGTCTACAATTTTAGGCATCAAGAGACTGACATAGAACATTTATGGAGATTAAAGCAGCAGCGTAAAAATTGACGAATAAAAAATTCATTCGGTGAATATTCTTTTTCATCTATCATAACGTAAGAAAGTGCAAATCAACAGCCCTTAGGGTCAATGACTATGTTATGACGTAAGGAAACCACGGTACTTTTTAGCATTATTGTAATTCTTAAACCTTTCTTACAGCTTATTATTTGACCAGCACTTCATGGATTTCAAAAAAAATTTTTTTTAAGTAGTATTAGTTGTCAACACACTACGGTGCTTCACTCAGTGAATCTCGGACAGTTAATACGAAGAGCTGTTGCATAGTATTTAGAAAAAGTACATTTTGATTGTACATTTTTAATGTGTAAATGATTTGCAACTTATTTAATTATGTATTTGATATTATGACAAACATTAATGCCTAGGTATACTTACAACTTTTATTGAAAGACGACGTAAGTCAAGACAGGAAAAACGCACAATTGAATTAACAAATATATTTTTTTTTTACTTGCTTTATATAATTTCAACAAATTTTTTATTGATAACTTTTAGTAAGGAAAAATAGTTTACGTAACTAATTGTAACATGTCAAACTTCCAAACTAATAGAAAGAAGTCATGATCCACACAATGATCGCCATGTAGTAGTATGAGCACTCTTCTAAGTATATTAATTTATGAAGTTCTCTGTACATCTTGATAATTTTATCATATACTGTTGTTAGCGGAACGATACTGAAAAATCCATAAAAATATTAGGTTCATTATTATCTATTATCAGTGTTCCAAATAGTTAAACGTATTTTGTTTTGCTATAACAAACAGAACTCAAGAGTTACCCAAATTCGTACCATTGACTTGCTACAAATAGTATTTGTAGCATCTAAAAAAAAATATATGTTTACTTAATCTTTGCCCCGTGAATAAACTGTGCTGTGGATTAAAGTCATAGCAAGAACTATCAACTTGATATAGTCAGCGTTTATTTATTTTAGAAACTGCTTTATTTATTTCAAATAACATTTTTTTTAATTAATAATCATCACTTCAGAAAAATACGTGCTTCAGAATAAAAAAACCAACTCTGAAAATATATCTTGCATACTTTCTACTTTTGTACGTCTCAGAAAAAGTTAAATTTAAGTGACAATATTGATTTTGGGTAATGAATAGAATGGCATTTAGTGCCAGTAAGTCTAAGTTGAACTAGTAAAAAAGTAAAAAGATGAAGAGAAAAAAAGAGAAGTATACAGTTGGCCAGTGCACAGTACTTCTAAACAAAAGATAATGAACGAGCTGATGATTTCATAATGAAAAGACTGTCCGTACGCATCGAATGTAAAAATGTAAGCCACACATGTATTAAGGTTTCCAGCGCCTTCTCTCTCAGTACTGAAGGAAAAACCGAATAGTAGTCTCCTACGTAAATGTGCCGCAGCAATACAAGTATTCGATAGGTCGCCTTCATTAATGTAACCCGAATAACATGGGAATTATGTATGCATTTGACGTTATCACAAAGGTCTGCTTCACCTTTACGGACTCGATTGTTTCCATT
Organism: Copidosoma floridanum; assembly: GCF_036245765.1. Taxonomy (NCBI): domain Eukaryota; kingdom Metazoa; phylum Arthropoda; class Insecta; order Hymenoptera; family Encyrtidae; genus Copidosoma; species Copidosoma floridanum. The sequence continues at coordinate 23,476,129 of NW_028321878.1, read as the reverse complement.
CAAAACACAGTCAGTTGACGTTCGATGTCTCGTTTTGCGTGAGCCAATGAATTCGGATAGCTTTGGCTCGCTCACTGATGTATGCATACAAACATACACAAATACACGCACACGTATATTAATCTTAGTCAAAAAAAGTAAAAAAAGCATGACGTTGCGACCCAGGCATCAGGAGTTGACAATGTAGAATGTACTTTTTCACCGAAGTATTTACGTATCACGGGATCGGAAACGCAAGCCAGTGACCATTCACGAGCAACCGTTTTTTCTTACCACCCATGTACATATTTATAAGGGTTGGATGATATTTATAGACCCAACAGGGAAGTCTGCTTTGTTGTTACAACGCCGTTTGATAGAATCTCGAGACACATAAAACATTATAATTCAATCTGGTAATTGCTACCTATTAAAATCCTTCTGAACTGGACATAATTATTTTTACAACGTTCTTGTGTGTATGGTCGATACAGTGACTTGGTCATACATTGATTGGCCTTTGAACTGAGATTAAACTCAGTTGTATGGAAAATTTTCCAATAAATAGTGACTTTTTTTTTTCATGTATATGTAATCATTTTAATGCCTGTTGAAATTTTGTGCTCAACATTTTTGAGCTTAAAAAGTAATCATTTAGTATACATAAGTGTGAACATCTTAAGATCTTTAAAAATCAAATGTTAAAAATTTTTTTAGAAAATAAGTGACTGGCTGAGGTTCCATCCTCAACTCATAATAACTGTCACTCTACCAAAACTTATGCTCTCCTTCTAAGCATGAGAAATACGATTTAGTCTATTGCATCACCTTTACTACGCCCTGAGAAAACTTAAGTTTAAGGAAGAAGTCAGTCTAAAATAGGTCATATTTAATTAAAATTATAGTTTAACTCTTTTATATTTTAAAATAGCTAGAAATGTAACTAGAGAATGTGCTTTAAAATAAAATTAATAGCTCATAAAAAGTTTTGATACAAAAATAACGGAATTGAAGGCATTAACTAAAATGAAAGATACAAGCGATAAAAATTAAAGTTAGAATATTTTGTAATTGTTACACTTAAAGTGTTTTAAATGTAACTTAAGATCACATTGAACTTTTAACTTACTTACTATTTCTAATTTAATGAATGTTCAAATTAAAACTTTTTTTAATAGCGATAACTTTTTAGACGAACAATTTCGCGTTTTTTGAGCTAAGTAGTAATTAATAGATAATAATAACGTGAAGATTCATTGATTCTTTGAAAATTATAGCAGCATGAAGTTACATAAAATTAGGTCAGGTGGGTATTTAAAGAGCGTGTAAGTAGTATTACTTTTTTCCATGTAAGTGTGTTTTAATACAGACTTGACAATATTCTTAAACTGAGGACCCTAATATTCTATATTTTAAAATCTGTATTTAATTCGAACAAAATAATAAAATACGTAGCTGAAAAAAAATAGTTCCATACAGTAGAAAACTCTTCAGGAGAAGTGTGAGCATATGTATGTGTGATGCAATGAGAGGATAAAGTAAAAGGGACTGCTTACCTCAATCTCTCGTGTAGAGTATAGTGGACATAGTGCATATCTATTTCCAAGGGCCATGTTTTTTCGAAGATTATTAGAGATATGCCCTCGCTCGTTGTAACTGCGATTCCATCGTTCGGGCCTTCAAGGACAAGCCAGACGCTCGCGATCGTGCGACACGATCTTCCTCCCGTGTCATCCAGTTCCTTTCACAGGTGTGGATTGCGTGGGCCAAAAATGTTGTCACTGCTGATGCAGTAAGGGAGCAGAGGGGGTGCAGTTCTAACTGTTGTTTTCAGGCAAAGTTTGACTCACCGCAAGCCATGAACCTGTCTCACAGAAGATTTTTAGAGTTTGAATGCTCGATGCCATCTCTTATTTTCCATTTTTTCTTGCTCACGTTTTCCCAGTACAAACTGTACACGTGTTTCGTAGAAACGTGGAGTGTAATCTAAAAAGCGGCACATGAGAGAAACGCACAAAAATGGAAAAAAGGAAACAGGATCAACAAAGTTATTGTCTTGGAAATTGACGCTTGACGTGTGACACGAAGCCACGGCTAACTTTACACGTATTCTAGGAACTAAGAAGGCAGAAGGAAAATAATTGTTGCATGCTTCTTATCGACTACACTTTTTTACTTTCTTGAACAACAAAAAGTTGGGAAGATTTATCGTAGTAGTAATAATTTTGTTTCTTGCACAGTAATTGTAGGAGTCGAGACTTCTTTGAACTAAAAGGTACCTTCTTACTTGACTATTAGTAAGTGTAGAATACGTTGTTAAATGTGTTACTAAAAAAAGCCATAGCTAGGATATTATACCATAGAGACACAAACATTCTTTCACTAAAACGTAAAACTTTTTTTTTTTTTTAACTTCGATTAACGTGAATTTCTCTATGCATTTACGTACAAGCTAACTTGGTTGTAAGTAACCAGTCTTTTAGGATCCAACAATAAGACAAAGCAGTATTGAGAAACAAATTATGTTGCTAATTACAAAAAGTCACTAATTAGCTTATTTAACTTCCTTGGTTATTGGAAAGTAAATAAATAACCTTTAACAATTATCTGTAAAAAGAGTTGGAAAATCGATGGAACTCTTTCAAATCACATTAAGTTTTTTGTATTAACAATAATTAACTGTTCCTCTAGAGCCTTCATTGAAAAAAGTTAGAATTTTTTAAACAGACAAAAAAGACTTCATTAAAACTTTCAGAAGCTTTTAGAATTCGCGTCACAATAACTGTTCAAAATGACAATACCCAAAACATAAGCATTATCAGTAAAATAAATCTAATTTTAATGTCATGCAAAATACTCGAACTTGATAATATTGTTTGATAAACAATAATAAACCCACTAAAAACTGCTTTTAACAAAATTGAAAGGTGAAGCAAGTTTGACATGTTACAATTAATTATGTAAACTATTTATTCTTACAAAATATAATCAACAAAAATTTGCTGTGATCACATAATATCAAGTATTAGTATCAAGTAAAAAAAATTGAATAATACTTGTTAATTAAATTGTGCGTTATTCCTGTTTATGTCATCTTTCAATAAAAATGTTGTAATTGTATCCAACACCACTTTTCTCAATGTAATGAAAATAACTCTGACGAGTCGATGTACGAAAGGTAGTTTTTTTTATATTACAGATTTACATATTACTTTTAAACACATAAGGATTAAAATAATTTAATATTTTTTCATTTAAAATTGTTTGTTTAGTAAATTAGTATTTACACTGACAGCTACAAATTATGGTCATGGTTAGTTAATTCACTTATTACATAACTTATACAACGTAAATGTCGATACTTCTTTACACCATAAGTAACATGCTTAATAATACAGCATCTTAATCCAAGATGGATTAATTTTTGACCAACTATCTGTAAGTATAGTTGTCTTAATCCATTATTGGTCCAAAATTGCGAAAACAATTGATCTAGTCTTAATCCTTTCAATGTATTCGTGATGGAACCGAAGCTATAGTAGATGGATACAGACCAGATCCAAACTGTAGATTTATTTCTATTCCGGATTTTCGTTATTTTAACGACTTTCTGGCCCATATTTGTCTGTAAAGCTGTAACGTAGGATTAAAGAGTCTGAATCAAACCAAAATATATAAAGCACACTGATAAAAATAATTATCTTTTGCTATTTAAAAATTCAAGTACGCGAATAGCAAGTAAAGTTGCATGGTTGCCGAGGCTTCGTCGACTTGCTTAAATTTGCCAGGTTCTGCTCCTACGCGGCTGGAGCTCATGTAGCAGAAAAAATTTTTCATTAATAAAGCTACCCATTGTCCGGATAAATGAGTAGTTTACTTGTAAAAAGAAATTAGATCACAACAATAATCAAAATTAAAGTTAGATCTCTAAGAATATACAACTTTTTTTGTTTGATTTAGAAAATCGTTGGTGCACTGATAAAAAATAAATATGAGTTTCATAAATTTTTTTCCTTGACCTAGAATGAAGGCTTACCAAATAACGCTTCTCTGCTATTTTACAAAATTTATTCAAATGTATTAATAAAAAGTTTTAAGAAAAACCAAACTTTAAACATATGTAAGAGCTGATAAACTTTTCATTTTTTGTTGTAGTAACCAACGATGTCCAATTCAATAACACAGAATTATTTTTTCATGTGTCAACTATTTCCTTATCCTAAGGTATGCTTGTGTATTTTAAGTTGGAGCCAACTTTGGATATCATTTAGAAGGGCTTAATTTTACATGTTATTTTGAATTTTTTTCTTTGTTTTAATACAAATCTTTAAATTTACTATATATAAAAATTCATAGCCCTTGTAGGTAAATAAAAGCAGAATTGCCTCAAAACACATCTTTTTTCTTTTACTGCAGACTATAATAATCATACTTTTTTTCAGCCATCGTACTTCCTATTGTTTCTTTAACAAAAGTGTAAATAAATGAAGGAGAAAGAAGCAATTTGTGCGAGTCTACACTGAGAGGAAAAAATAATAAAAATTATAGAGAAATTCCAGAAAAAAATTACTATATTCTATACAGTAAATCTGATGCTAGCTGACAAAAAATTAAAAATTAATTGTTTTTAACATTAAAGATTTTTATTTTAGCTTCTAAAATTATGGTTCGAAAAGTAAAAATCATGGTGAGGCCAGTAAAAATATCTATGTGGAAAAGTAAAATAAATTAACGGATCCTTCTAAGGTTTACTGTTCCAGCATTGTTATTTTTACTGTTCTAATTTTTTCTATTCAATCTACAATTTTTACTGTTAAAAATAATAATTTTTTCCCTTTTCTGCCAGCTTGTATCCGATTCACTGTACAGAATGGTAATTTTGCCGGAATTTCTCTATAATTTTGAATATTTTATTCTCTCAATATATGACAACAATGGTATTTAAAGAGTTAGAAAGAAGATAAAGCTTGATTTTGTGTGCATGATCTATACCAAACCATTGGAGAAAGTGCTGAAAGAGATTTGTGCTGGAAATTCACAAGAAACTTGCTGCTCCGTTGTTTGAGTACAAACGTGTGAATATACAACTACACATACCCACACACATACAACGAGGGACCGTGAGAAAAGTGCAAGGCATCGCGACTTTGAAATGAAGTCGAGCGGCATCGAAATAAACGATTTGCTAGCCGTTTCTTTTACTGCTTCAGCGAAAAATAGGCATGCATGCGCCTAGACGGGGACATACAGCTTCCATGTCTGTTCACATTGTACCACGTTGTTGTACGGCTGCTTACTTTGGCAAAAATCTCCACGAGTTACAGGAGATCAAAAAGGACTTGGTAGGAGAAAAGGGAAAGAGACCGACAACGAGGATCGGACCGCCTATTTTTATGACGTGATCGCCTGAAATGAGAACATGCACTGGCTCTAGAAAGTAGTGGAACGAGCTTCCATGGCATTCGAGTAGCTGATTGGCCAAATGGCAGTGCAATGATATTATCGCAAAGAACTGGGGACTTTCACGGAAAATATGAACGCGTGGCGCAGCCTCGATCTACGAGTTGTTATGTGTTTACCTAGTAATGGCCCTCACACTTATAAACATATTTCCTTTCCGACCTTAACCCACGAGCCGTAGAAATTGTATAATATTTTGAAAATCAAATTGATGTGTTAAATAAAATCTCAAAAATTATTTGTGATGCACTTTTCCAAGTTAAAAAATATTTGACACAATAAAAAGATGTGACCGAAGACTTGATTTTGATTATTATTTGCTCCCATGTAAGTGTGAATTGCTTAAAAACAATTCGGAGCTGCTTGAATCTCGCAATGCTCTACTTTGATGTTAGACGTCTGGAATACTTAGCATTGAAATAACAACAGTCCAATGTTATTTAAAACCCCTTCGTGATATCAATTTTTTTTTTCGAGTATTCGCTATGCACTTATTTCAGGTGGCACCACCGAGTGAGAGAAGTTTCGTCCCTCACTGAAATCGTCGGAATGCACGGAGCCTTGTAAGAAAATTTTTTAAACAACTGTAAATCCCTTCCCCCTGCACGTGCCTACCACCGAACTTTTATTTAATCCTTATATTTTTTGATAATTTTTCATAAAATTAAGCAAATAAATAATTTTTTTTTTCAAATTTTTTTATCGCTATGCAAGCACGTAACCTAGGGTAACTGTGGGTATTACTGGCACTGCTCCAATTACTGGCAGTCAATAGAAATAAGTACATACAAAATTATTTTATAATGATGAATATACAAAAAAATCTTCTTCGTAAAGTAGATAACTGCACAAATATTATTCAATCGCATATTAGTACGAAACATAAATTTGAATTATTTTATCAATGATAACATAGACAGGTGATTCTTTTATTTGTGATTCTTTCCCAAAAAATTGAATTTTACAGCAAAAAGCGACTTGCTTCTTAATGATATTTTTATTAATAAACATGGCAAAATCACACAAGAAACAATTATTGAATTAAAAAATACCTCAATTATTCGATAAATGCAATGAAAATTAATTTTGAATGTTTTGTCTTTTTTAAATATTGATGCCAGTATTTGGTACAATATTTGTCGCTACTGTTGAATTACTGGCAGTAATTCGGTAAGGTACAGCAATCTAACCTAACAAAGTCATCAACCACTAAAGCCTCTTGCTCAGTATTTGTCTTGGCCTTCTGAAGATATTTTTCAATCAGTAAACAAAAAGAAGAGTATAACTAAAACTCCATCAAATATATCAGGTCCTCTGTGGAAAAAAATCAGTAAAGAAAAAAATAATAAAGATGTTAAATTGGAAACAGCAGCAGAAAAAAAATGAGATCAGAGAAAACAAAAATGTTACAAATAAAAAGAGAAAACGACAAATTAATCAAGCAAGAAAAAAATTTTATAAAACAACACACTGGAATCGAAAAAGAAAAGGCCAAACTTGTTGCACACCAAAAAAAAATTAATGAAATTGAACAAAAAAATAAATCCCAAGAAGAAATTTTAGAGAAGATAAAATTACATTAAGATTTGTAGAACCAAATAAGCGAATTGCAAACAAAATTAAAACACATCGATAGCTAAATTTTATTTTTTTTTTCAATTATCATAGATTTTATTAGATCAGGTAGATTTTATTGTGATTTTACGTGATAAGGGTTAAAAATGATATTTGCCAGTATTACACGGCCAGTAATTCAAATTTAGACAGTATTGGGGGGGCCAGTAATACGTGCATGGTGTCAGTAATAGGAGCATGTTGACTGTTTACAAAAATATTTATTAATAATAATATGATCTTATTTATGTCGATTTAAAAAATCATTTATTGTTTGTTATTAAATAAAGTTAATAATGAAAAAAAAGTATTAGATTGATACATTTTTCTTTTTCATACCATACATTTAAGTAGCCTAAGTCAAAAAAGTGCCAGTAATACCCATAGTTACCCTACTAATTTAATTTATTTTTTAACTTTATTTTTTCTTAATTTATTTTTTTAATTTTCCCACTTTACAAACTACATAATTTATCTCAATCAAATGTAAGCCACTTAGGACCCAAATATTAAGAGCAAATTAAGCATATAAGAAGCGATTTTGGTGTATATTATGCTAGTGAAAAGCGATAAATTTTTTTTAGTGTTGTCATGTTTACTGAAAGATTGGGAAACATGGAAATAATGGATTGCTACTGTGTCAACATGGCATGTATACAAGTGCGTATGCATGCTTGCACTTTTGTAGGGTGTAAGAGATATGAGTAATAAAGTTCAAGCGCGTACATAAACTTGTACAATATATCATGTTGACACAGTCGCAATCGATATTTTTATTTTTTTCGATTTCGATTTCGTATGGTATGTGACAAAATTGCAGGTTGCGCCCTCGGTCAGAAAAACATTATACGCGACTCAGACATCAACATACAACAAGCGCACCCTTCGGCTGCTCCTGTTTGTATTTTGTACCCTATAGTGATGTTATGTACCATTAGGGTCCATTAAAGTTTTTAGTTTTTAACAATACCTAGAGTTGCAAGAGGGTGATGAACAGACAGACGTATGTTTTTGTCTTATTTTATGGAAGAGCAAACAAATCTTACTTTATCAGGTTGTATTTTTTATAAATTCCATGATACGTTACGTTTTTTAGACTTCTATACTTAAGTATTAGTTAGTTATCAACAGCTGTTGTACAGCCAGCTCTTGGCCACACTAGGTGTATTAACATGCATTTGTTTATGTTTTGCTAACGTGAGTTTGTATAGTTTCATGTTAACAAAATATTGATAGTTCATTGGTATCATAACTGCAAATGTGATAACGATAGAGTCGCATTAAATAAATTTATGTCACTATCAAAAAATTATAATTAATAATTTGTAATTAATAAAAATTTGTACTTGTTTAATATGCTTTTATTTAGTACATACTAATAAAATTGATTTACTTGCAAATGCAGAGGTACATACATACACACACACACATATTAGTTTTTTGACTAACTATTTAAAATATGTACTTTATGTAACTTAATACTAAACATTCGTAGAACATTAGGTATTCCAATGTTAATTATATTTTGTTGCAGTATTATTGATACAATTTATCACGTAATCACAAACGACTTTTTCACACTTAGCAGGGGGAGACTATAAGTAATTAATATAGTTGTGCCAATTTTTACTTGAAAGCCTACAACTTCATAAATACGCTCCTTTACAAAATAAGAATTTGTAGGTATGGTGAATTAAATATTCCTCTCTATGTGTGTAGACACATATTGATTTTAAGTACAACTAATTAGTAATTAACTCATACGAGCTAATAAGAACAAAAAAAAGAAAAAAGAAAAAAAAATGGTACAGACAAACCACATCCGATTTACGGTTATGACTACTAAAAAATTACATAAAAGTGGTTCAAAATTACTTTTAATGCAGCTTATGTGTAACATAATGTAAGAGTACGCACTTTTCAAAAAATTTTACATTATTGTTACAAAAGAATTTAAGTCTGAAACACTTAAATCGCTTTTAACTACTATTGAACCATATTATTTTTAACAGTTACAATACTGTATGTTAATTTTATTCCCTAAGATTAACTAAAGATTTATATTTATCCAGAACAGTGACTTTTAACATCGTTACATTATAAAAAATTGTAAAATATTGATGAAGGTTAACTTATTCAGCAACATACAAAGAACAATTGTTTAAGTACCAATTAAAAGCTAAAATTATTGCAGAGACATTAAAGAGTTTATGAACCTAATTCTAAAATAAGTGGAGCAAACTTGAACTAACCTTATGGTTGGTAGATGTTAGCCAAAATTTGGCAATGATAATTTGCCACACTAGTGGAATCAAATTAAGTTTTCAGCAATAAAAATTCAGACTATCTCAAAAAAAATATGGTGTAGAGAATTAAACAATACCATTCGATTGTAATAAAGTCAAACAGAAAAATATTTTCTGCTAAGGCTTAAAAAAAGGGCAAAAATGGTAAAACATGGTTTTGAGCGTCAAAAACGAATAATAAGTCTTAAAAGGAAGACAAAAAAATATAAAAGTTAATCTCAATTGGTCTAGTGGCTTCCCCGCAAAATGCAAAAAACTTCGTTTTATAAGTAAATATTCAAAAATTAATAATGTTTTTGTGCATAAACATTAAGGGTTCAAAATTTGGTAAAGTTGTAGCTTTATTGATCTTCAATAACCACACCAAATTTTATCAAGATTGGATAAATGATTTTTGCAAACCTCAGCTTAATGCAACAAAAAGGTACTTCGGCAAAATGGTCTAAAAAAGTTTTTTAAAGTGTTATAGATACATTTTTTTGCGGAATCATCTTTTTTAATACTTACTCTATAACTTAACAAAGTATCAAATTTTTTTGCAGTGTGAAAGTTGCTTAAAAATAATAAACTGCACGGGTATTATTATGTCATAGAACTGAAGAATACCATACTTCGATTGCAACTTGTACTGATGTTCAGTAAGAGTGGGGAAAAAAGTCTAAAAAAAAACTAAGTCTATGTACGAAATTGTTCCTATAAAAAATTTTGTCATGGTGCAACGAAAGATTCAAGCTACAAGGATCCACAAATAAGTGCTGAAATATTATATTAAACTAGTCAACTACTATTAGGAAGTATAATCAAAAAAATATTTTCATCATAATTATGTTATTTTGACATGACCTCACTAAATATCTTTTAAACTTTTTTTTTATTTTCAGACAATTCCTCTAGTGTGATCTTAAAACTCAAAACCAAACATATAACCTTAGGTCTTACCTCAACTATACAGTCTCAGTTTCTCCATTTATTGATAAAGATTATTGCTAAAAGATCTTAGGCTGTAAGATTTATTTTAAATAATTCAATTCTGCACTTTATTTATTCTACAAATCTCCCAAAGACTTACAAAATAAATATATTTCATGATTTGAAAACAGAAGAAAAATCATTTTACTCATTAGTTTTTATTGATCTTGATGGGGCTCTGGATGTAAATTTTATAACTCTCGGTCAGCATAATGATGTATGAATGAGGGAAACAAAAAAAGGATCACTACCATGTAGTACATACTAATTTATTACTAATCTGAATAATAAGAATTGTAATTGGCCAAATAACTTAAGCCACAGCTCATTTTAACTGAGCACTACACATGGAATCAAGATGGCATAAAAAGAAAGACAACTGTATGAAAAAAAGACTGGCTTGAAAGTACGCCAGTGTCGCTTATTAGTTAATCTAGCGTTATTATGGCTCGGGTGTAATATGTTCAATGGCATAGTTGTCAACAAAAAATATCACTGAAATAAAGTGCCCAGTTTAGAATAAACCAAAATTTAAGTCACGTTTGCTCTACCATACGTTGGCTATCAAAAGACAATGATATTTTGAGCTTAAGAAATAAAAATTATTAGCTTTTTATTATTAGCTGCACCTTGAGATGTTTATAACTAGTCATCTAGTAGTATGTTCTTCTTTTGTCTAGAAAACTGATAAGATAAAAAAAAAAATTTGCACTCAAATTAAAAAAAAGCTGTGGACGAAATTTAATATTTGTAACTGTATGAAATATTAATCTCAGTCATTTTAAATGTTAAGTGTTGGTGATAACTTGTTGATACTGCAAAACAAGTACAAGTAATAAAGAAAAAAACAAAGTGTTTTCTCAAAGTACGACAAACATGTAGTTCAAACTTTTCATAAGCCAGCAATTGATTTTTTAAGTTTACTACAGCTGCAACTAGTATGAATGTTGCGTCCACGTGGGGAATAAAAATCTAGAATATTATTTTTTAGTATTTTAAACATCTTTAGTCGTTAAAAAGTTTTTTTTTAATGTACTCTCGTGATATTATTATTCAAAGTAAGGTAATATCCACCTAACTGTTTATTTGCCTAGTTTTGAAGGCATTATCAATTTCGTTACTTTGTAGGTACTCTAACTCAATGTCAAATCCTTTATCCACATAGAGGAGTTTTCAGTAGGTACCAATTTTTCGAGAACTCCAGATTGATGAAAAATATCCGTATCGGAAGCTCTTCTTCCGTACGCATCACTTAAAAATATAATTGCTCCACAAAGTACTATTCCAATTAATAATTCTATAGTTCTAGATCCCTTGTAGTGATAGTATCTAAACTGGATTTCTGTGCAATCTCTGATAGATCACGTATCTCGGAAATTTAAGAGACATTGGACATACTTTTTAATACTTCAGATTTTGATGGCCAGTCAACAAAACTTTTTTTATAGCGTAGAAAAAAGATGAACCATGTAAAGAGTATTGTTGAAGCATCTCTGTTTGCTCAATACAAACAGTGTTCCAAGACAGCAAAAGGGTAAATTAATGGCAAGTAACTTAGTTTGACAAAAAACTACTCTTTCTTTAACAGTGTGATCTGTCTGCACTACTATAACTACAAGACGTTGCAAAAAGGTGTTGACAACTCCTGTTAAAGTGTAATAAGCTCTCTTTCAGTTGTTATGAAAGAAGGGAGATATATTTTTCTTGTCTGATACGCTACGGTAGCGGATGAAATGTAATCATAAGACAAGGATTTTGGAATATTATCATTTATCACATCTTCGCCTTTTTTTCATTTTAATGTCTTGCATTGAAGCAGTCTTAAAAAAAAGCTCAAATATTTTTTATAAAGTTATTGTTTAGCTCTAGATGCTGGACTACAACTTTATTTTGTTCTTACAACTTGTTTTTGTCAGAAATGCTTTGTTTCTTTTCATTTAGCTAAATCTCGAGTATTATGAAACTCGACAGATCTAAATGAACAGTTAAACAATAGTCATACTAAGTTTTTGCAAAAATACCAATAATTTACAACTATATAAATCAAAGAAAACGCACGTCTTACTCATATTCTCACAGAAATATTTGGCACAAACTTTTTTCTATCTCTAGCCAAATTTTTTGATGGTACCAACGTTTTTTCAGAATTTTTTTTTATTATCTATGATTAATAAAATAATCATACATTGCACGTTAAAAATTATTTGAAACAATTTACATTTATACATTGTATTGACGTAAAAAGTAATTTTCAGGTACGAAATGACTACTTCAAACAAATTTTTTTTCGAATAAGGTGTTATACTATATGCTTGTAACCCCTTTTTACAGATTTTTTACAGATTGACGTTGATTGAGGTAGTTTGCATAATTATACCCTTTTTGGCGGATTATTTCTCACAACCATCAACACTGCAGTTTTTGACAATCATTCTGTTGAACTTGAACTTATAAGGCTTACGACTTAAAAATTTTCAGATTCTTAAGATTTTAAGATTAGAATATCCCAAGCTTAACTTATAGTTGACCAATCTCCCCAGACATGTTATGCGTAACTTAAAATAATTTTTTCCTGGTCACTAACACAATTAACTAGCTGTCATTTTAGCAAGGGTTTTGGTCATTTTATTATTATTATTATTATTATTATTATTATTATTGTTATTATTATGACTATTATTATCATCATTGAAATAATAATAATTATTATTGTTCTTATAATTATTATCATTATAATTACTATCATTATTATTATTATTGTTACCATTATTATTAATGTCATTTATACTCAAATATACTTTGTATAATTTTCTTTAATGAAAAATTAAAGGAATTGAGGAAATTGTTAATATACCTAAGCTACAATTGATTTGTGAGAAAAATACAAGATTTTTTTATTAAAACCATACTTATATTTTTTTAAAGTAATGTCATATTTTTTACAACTAAATATTATAGTCCTGTACTAATGAGGAATTAAGATAATAAGGAAAAACACGAATTGGTCAGCAAAATCAGATTTGCATGGAGTAGACTGCGTGGATATTAATCAAAAATTCTAATGTTATAGTATATTACGCACCTAGTGAGCGAGGTTAAGAATGTCTTAGATTTCACGTGAACAAACGCCCGAGGCAAAGCCGAGGGTGGTTAACGTGAAATCTAATGCATTTCTTAACCTCCGAACGTGGTGCGTATTCTGTTTTTTATCAATCCTGCACTGAGAGAAGGGATATTCGCGATAGGGATATTAAGGGATAGAGCGCTTCGCAGGACGAAAGTTCCTACTTTCAGCGCAGTATGATGAAAAAGTATACTGACCAATCATTTCACAACCTTATTTATGTTTAAAAAATTTGTAATTACAGTTTTTAACAAGTTTCATTTATGTAGATCACAGTAGAATAGAACATGTTACACACTTTTGGATAAACGTTGATAAAGTACACGAAACCTTGAGTTTTTATTTGAAAGAGTATACATTACTTGAATTTGTAACAAATGATTACATAACTATGTAGGAGTTGGAAAGATTATTTTTGTATCATTAGAATGGAAAGCCTTAGCATTTCAAAGCTGGTCGCAAGAAGTCATTTTAAAAATGCTGTGGACCACGTATGAATGGAAAAACGGTCTGACAACACATTGTCAGTAAGTAAATAATTAGAGAAAAAGGAACGATACACAAAAACAAATATATAACCTTGCATTGAAAGTGATAGATGACGATACTTATTTGGCTCTAAACCAAGAATGAGAGATGAAGAAAGTAGTTGGAGTGTGAGTAGGAGCAGTACGAAGCGGAGGAACGAGCAGCCCACGATTATGAGAGAAAGATACGAAAAAAAGGCGTGATGTGCTGACCCATAGCGTTTTGGAGCTCCTAAAATTGTCTTGGGGTTCAAGGGCGTGCTTCTCGTCCTCTCAGAGATTATTCAAAGCAAAGAAGCAAGGCAATTAGAAGTCTCAGTAGGGTGCCTAGACTTTTTTCTTCTATTTCTTCTTCATCCAATCGTTTTCTCTTCCTCACTCCTTTTTTTTACTTTTAACTTTTTGGCTAACTTCCCTCGCTGACCATCGCATGTTTTGTAAGGTACACTCGTTTTTTATACTCGTTTACACATCATACGTTCGTTTAACTTTTTTTCACTCATTTGTTTTTTTCAATTTAATATTTTTCTTCACTGCACTTATTAAGCAAAAGAGTTGCTGAAGAAAAGAGTTATTAATGGTAGTCCAAAGTTCAAGTGTATTTATTGGAGTTAGATGTGAAACTTATTCCTAATAGTACAATAAAATCTAAGTCAATACCTCTTTATAGATTGTTGAAAAATTCACAGCAAAAATAGTGATAGCGGAAATTTAGATAGCCCTCTACCATAGTGACAATATATTGGCATTACATGTATGGTTCAACTGTTAGTAGCTCATAAAATTTCTAAACGGTATGCAACACACTTCTTGCAAATTGTAGGTACTACGACACTGCAAGATATAAATTGATAATAAATTAGCCAAAGTTTTGCTTATTCAAAAAAGTGATCATTCTGTGACTCTTTACCAATACTTTTTTAATAAAAATAACAACTAATGATCAAGCTTAAGAATATTTTAGACATTTATTTCTGGTTTTTTACAATAATTTAACGAGTTTAAACATTGTGTTTGGATTTTTAATGCAAAAAAACTCAATAGTTCTCTAGAATACTCATATACTCATGTTTAAGAAATGATAAGAATTTGTATGACCGATACAAATGTTCGAATCAAAAATCACATTATTTAAATCTGTAAAACAGTTCATTACTTTTACACAAACCTTTGTGAATATTACACGAAATTCTATTGTTTATTTTACTTAAAATGTATATAGCACCAAATTATTTTTCATGTGCTACAGAAAAACACACTATTGAAGGCCTAAGTAATTTGACTCTATGCAGTTTGCTGTTTTCAAAAAATTTAAAATCACTTATTACCACTTCAAAGCAAGTAATTTAAGCCTTATACTGAATATCGGAAGCAGATTAGGCCATGAGCTCCATATAAAATCTCAGGTTTAATTTTATGCATTCTGTCTTTACTTTGATAAAACATAGTAATATTGTTATTTATTTTTTTTTTTTCGAGTGCATCACTGGAGACTTTGAAAACAATTGGTCGTCATTGCAAAAGGTAATTATTATGAAATCAAGCTTCCAGCTCCATTCACCAGGTGGCCAACCCTTAAATATCGCTTTTCTACAAGCATGTGGAAGTCAATTCATAGTACTGTCCTTTTCTTATGACAACCAATCGTTCTCAAAGTGCCCAGTGGGGGCGCGATTTCAGAATTGCACTCAAAGCGAATAGTTAAAAAAAAATTCACACAGGCTATGTTTAATATATTACTGATTATTGGCTTCGAGCGCAATTTTGTAACAGTGTCATCATGGAGCAACTTGACAACGATTGATTTTGAATAGAAAAAGACAGTGCAATGTATTATACATTTGTGTACACATAGTTTTGGTTTTATTTGGTTTTATTATAAGGTAAAGGAAGGTATACCCGGATAGTATTTAGAGGAAAAAGCTGATATTTTTTGTCTACGATAAAATGTGTGATACATTGTTTAAACAAAAATATTATTATTACTATTGAACAATCTTTTTTCATTGATTAAAAAAAAATTACTGTTTCCTCTCAAAAATAATTTAATAATAATTGTAAAAGTTAACGTTGTTTGTGTCTGAAGTTGTAAACCTTATGATAAGGACCTTTTGACATAGGAAAGGAGGCAGTAGTCGGACATGGGGAGGTATTACTTGGACAGTAATGTCAATCAAATGTAAATATCACCTTCATGAGGTTATGTACGGTTTAAAGATAGATAGTTGCTTGTAACTTGATTAATAAAATGATTACCGCATGAAATCATTGTAAAAGCTTCTTATCATAACCAAATGTAGTCTAAGTACTTGTGAACTTTTAATGCCATAATTCTGTAAAAGGACTAGCGCATTACGTATTTTTAGTGCGTTCGACTGTAGCCTAATATAAATTTCAATGTTATACTATAAAGGGTAATCTCGGACGGTCCAGAAATTAAGATGAGGAAAAGGGACGTACCAAACCATTTGTTTCATAATACTTAAGTTTCGAAATAAGAATTTCGATCATCCATTTGAGTATTGACCTGCTAAGTTTGAATATATTTTTATCTGATGTTACATACGTATATTAGTGCGATATATAATTAAACTTTACAGCTGTCCAGTTATACTTGTAGTTATAAAGTATTTCTTATTGTAAACGTTCGTGTTCTGCATTCATTAATTTATTAATGTTGAATTTTCAATGAGGAAAAGGTGTATCATCACACAGGATACATAGAACGTATGTGTGAAGACTGCATCACGACTGATCGAATAAGGGTTGGTCGGAGGTGCTTTTCCTTTCCTCCGTGACTCAGGAAGCTGATAAGATGTGGGAAGCCACTAAGTGTACTGGCATTAAGGTTTGTGCACAGACATTCGGTCGAGATGCGTCTCTTCTTTTTCTTTTGAATTAATTGACAAGCGTCGTTGCTTTAGCAACGACGTGACTCTTTGGGTTATTGTTTTTCTTTCGCTGTTTAAAAACAAACGTCAGTATCTTGCAGCAAGCTTTTCTGTCAAGACGCAATCAATTGAAATAACCAATATATTGTTTCCTTCAAACCTGTTTTTTTTTTATCATAAGGAGTTGATAACAATACCATCTAATTTTTAAGTGTCTGGGTATTGGGAGCATGCCTGTACCACGTGACATGGCAATATATATGTATAAGCGCACGGTGGCTCAGTTGCGCAGTCGGCTAGGTTGTGGATTGGCACGCGGTAGACTGTGGTTCGATTTCGGGCAAGTACCTCTGTGATTTTTTACATGTGCTTTTTTACCGCGCAATGCTCCTCGAGGAGGGTTTGGGCAACTTTCTCGTAGCAAAAATTGCCTAATTCTCCCCTACCCCCTCCTTTAAAGGGAGGTCTCCCATTTCTCTTCCCTTCCTTCTCACAAGTGCTAAGTGCCCGTAGTAGCCCCTCTGCCCTTATCAAAAGAAGCCGGACGTAGAGCACTATAATATAAAATATAAATAACAATAAGAGGAAAAGTAGTACAGGCCTTATGGGAGACATGAAGTTTTTATTATTTTTCGTGGTTAAAAAGGTGTTGAATACAAAAAGTTATTTAATAACATATTTTTAACATTATGAGAGTTAGGTTGTTATTTTTTTCATACGATGAAATCGTTTATAAAGGTCGTAAACAGCGTTTTAAAGGTACGAAGTACAGTTAACCCTACATTGAGCTACTTGTTTTTGCTGCTGCTGCTGTCACTATTGCACCTGCTCAGAGGTAAATAGGTAGCTTGATGTTAGGTTAAACTGTACTTCGTACCTTTAAAAAGATGTTTTCGGCCTTAATAATCAATTTCATCGTATAAAAAAAATAAGAACCTAACTCTTATAATGTTAAAAATATGTACTCCGAAAACTTTTTGTGTTCGACACCTTTTCTACCACGAAAAAAAATAAAAACCTAATTTCTCCCATAAGGCCTGTAGTACTTTTCCTCTTATTGTCATATGTATACTAGCGGCCCCCCGTCTCGGCATCGCCCGAGACTTATCTAAATGAAACACTGTAGTGTATTAACATGTAATTTGAAACGTTTTCAGTTAGAAACTTTACATCTGTTACTGATACTTCTAAAAACAAAAATCTTCGTACTGAAAACATATTTGTTCGGAATCCATACAGTTTATTTGGTCAAATAATAAGCTTTTAAAATGAACAAAAAAATATAATCATGCTGAAAAGTACCATGCGTTCCTTATGCCATTAAATATTCGTTGGTCTTACGGGGCCGTTGATTTGCAGTTTCTCCCGTATAATTTACGAAAAGGGTCTTATTTTCTTAGCTGTTGATATTTAAAACTCCCAAAAATATTAATTATAAGAAAAACTTTTTTTTCTCTTTTATCACAAATTAATTACTAAAATAACAAAGTTCTGGAGCTAAATCTTTATATTTTTTATCGCCACAAAAATACAATTACATTTTCTACTTATTTAAAAAGCTGAAAGACTTAAGAGATTACTGTGAGGATATAATTAAAAGCTGATCTCTCACGTAATGAATTCTTTATTTGTCGATTTTGACGCTGCTATTCCAATCTCGATAAATTTTCTGCGTCAGTTTCTTGACGCCTGAAATAGTATTTATTAGATACATTTAAAGTTTTCCCTCTAATTCACCCTCTTGTGACTTTTGGCATGCTTAAGACTTTTGTGACCCCTAAATTTCTGTCAACTTTGTTAAGTTCTAATATATTTTTTAGTGAAGTAGTTCGACGTCCGATGGCCCTAAAAAAGACCGGTAAGCTTCGAAAGTAAACTCTTTCTTGACTTAAGTTTACAGCAATTATGACTGCCTGGATACCTCAGGGTGATCTTCTCTGGCCTGCTATTGAAGTCCCAGACTGATCGGGAGAAAAATTACAAAATCCGAAGCTTTGGAGCTAGTTGTAGGGATCTATCCTAACGTCTTCTGGTATAACGTCGAAGACGTTGGTGTCTAAAGCACTTTTTTATTTGCAGACTCAGTTGTTTTGGTGATCTTAGATGCGGAGATTGGTTAGTGATACTTGTCCAGTGGAGGCTGTCCCGTTGGCTCAAGTTTTTTTTCCTATATAGCTGTTATAGGTTTGCCCAGCGCAGACCTTGGAGAGGATCGGTGATTCCTGGTTGAGTGCTTAGAGTCGAGAGGGTAATATGGGTCGACGGTTACTGGGGTTCCCAGCCTTCCGAGGAACAACTCCACTCGAGACGACTGCCAGTGAATGACTGACTTGGTTTAATAGTAGCCGTCTTAAGTCATAATCTTTTAGTCGGCGAATCGCTTCCGAAAATTGTAGTAAAAATGTTTTTATTGGCAAGGTAGTCTAAACTTACGTGGCCTTAAAAAAAACCGATGAGATTGATGGTTAAGTAGGGAACGTTAACACTTATAATGGCCCTGAAAAGGGCCAGTGGTAAAACTTCCATCTATTCCTTGTTATTCTTGATGATGGAGAACTGGCTGTGGGTAGCTTGACTCTTACCCTTGAAGTTTCTATGTGCGAATACCGTGATGGTGGAAGGTAAACTGCTGACCAAAGAATATATCGCCTTTGGGTCGTTCCCCGGATAATCAACCGCCCATCATTAGTCGGAAAAGTGGATCTAGAGAATACCTTGTCTGTGGGTGTGCCGTTGGGATGACTACTGAGAAGGAAGCCGTTGAGGCTGCCCGTGCTCCTCGGGGCTGTCTTCCCTGGCTTGCATTTGAAGTATAAAATTCTCTGATGGCACCAGGCCGGATGGTGACGGTCACATAACTCTGGTGTGTTGGAGCAGGTTGTGCTCTGGCTAGGTACGTCTCCTGGTATTCCACTGAAGACGGTATCGGTTAGAATGTTTTTGTATTGGTGGCACTCACCAATCCTGGGGGTTCAGGATGGAAGTAGACCTAGGTCACTTGCCCATTGGAGAAAAGTGTCATCGGTAACCGGGATACCTAGCTGCACGACTATCATCTACATTCTCGATGCAGCTTGATGAACTGCTGACAGATGACTACAAAATTTGTTCGAGATGCTCCGGCGTATTATAACCACTTTTATTTTATTCTATTCCTCGATTTTATGTCAACGCCACCTAGCGGATCCTACTAAGCTAAAGTGAAAAGCTGGCGTATTTTTGCAAAACTTTGAGCTTATTTATTGCTATTGTTATTAAATTTTTCAAGATAAAAACTATACTAAAACCATCTGGGAAGTGTCAACAATCGGTCTGCAAAATTTTACCAAAATCACTTCAGTAGTTTTCGCGGTTAGCGGTTACAACGGTTTTAGCGACTTTGCTTTATATATTAGTAAGATATATCGCCATGTCACGTGATACAGGCATATTTCTAATACGCTAGTTAAGTACCGCTGACAACGCCCTTTTTGGTGGTTTAATTGCGGTCTTTTCTCATGAATATTGAAAAAATTAAAACATTTATTGTAAGTAATAATAATAGACGTGGGTTTGTCGTGATTTAATAAAGCGGATTGATTTTTAATTCAGTCGTGATAGTGCATACAATAGTTTCTGCACCACCACTTTTGCACATTTTGGCCGCACGATTTTGGGCTACTTAACTAACGTATACTTCCCTTTACCTCAAGCTATCTACTTAGTGCATAAGATTAGAGGGAACGGCCAATAATCACTTTAACGTTTTGCCTTATAGGCTGTAGGAGTCAGTTCGTCAGTGACGGTCACTTGAACTATTTTTCTCCCATAAGATGTAACATGAGCTTTGGAGGTAAAATCAGAGTGGCTTTGGTCATACCCCTGGCCTATATACGCTCGCATCTATCGTTCAAGCACTTTCTGAGAGCACTCAGTACTTGGGAATGGGAATGGAAGAAGGATGGAATGAGGTACTGGGTGACATGACTAATCGGCGCATTGCCTGAGTCCTAACCAAGTGTCGACATATAAACACAAGGATTCACACCTGCACACCTATCCATCACGTTGACAAAGCATATTTAAGAACCAATAGCAAAACGGCGAGTCTTAATTGAATAGCCATTTGAAGTACTAATCACGTCCTTGAATCTAGGCTTATTTTGTTCGCAAAGTCATTTAATACGAGGGAAAAATCATGAACAGGAGTTTTAGTAGAGGTGATACCGTTTTCTACAGAACGATAAAAATCTTATACTTCTATAAATATATGGTAAACATGGATATAATAATTATGCTTATACGTACATGATTATGATGTAAACATTGATGATGCGTACAGATTGAATGTATGCATGTCAATTCAAGAAAAACAGCGTTACCGCTTCTAAACTCGTGTTCATGATTTTTTTTCTTGTAATAGTTTTTTTTTATATATACATACATATGTATATATGTTATAGCCATTTCTGAGAGCTATGCCCAATAGGCTCTGCAATGGGGACCTTATTTTACATGGCTTCTATAAATCATCGGACGGTGGTTTGAAACATGCATACGAGCATTTGGTTTTTGAGCGGTGCGAGCCAAGTGTGTAACGATCGGGTCTCGAACTCCAAGGTCTGTATTACCAAGTTCCCAAGCTACCGTGGTCACTAAATGGTGGGATATGATATTGCAAACAAAATAATCCCCATCTCGAGAGTATACCTTAAAAGAACTCTTTAATGAAGTCGGTTACAAAAACAGGATTTTTCTTGGGAATTTACTTATATTTAAATAACTAATGACTACGTTGATCACATTTTTTTTTGTACACGAATTTTGTTATTTGTTATTTTTGTTATTATTATAGACACTTAAAGGAATTTTTGACGTGTACCTTAACTAGCTATTTCCGTCATCATTTTATTTTTCAAGATGTCTTTAAACGCTAGCAGAAAGGCTCTACTTATTCCCAGCCTTTGTTTTATCATTTTGTAATCACTTAGCTTCTGTGTACACCTGAGTCTTCATATTTTGAATCTTTGTTTCAAATACTAGGCTGATAGATGAAGCCTCAAAAAGTAATCAAAATAAATTTTGTGCGACTACGTCGGAAATCTTTGAAATCACTTCGTATTATGATCATAATACATAAAAAAAATCCTTTTGAGGCATAATATTGCTAAGTGTTTGTTATTTAATGAATAATAAAAATCAAAGTACAAAAATCGCTATTTAAAGTGTCTATTTCAGAACGTCATTAAATTTTACATTTTTAATGAAAACTTCTCAAAATTTTAAATTTGATAACTCTTACGGGCATCTTCAAATACATGCATCAATTTTTGTCTAACATTAAGAATGGCGTGACAAAACAAGTATTAATTTCAAAATTCATTTGGCTGACCTGAACGATAAATGACATTTTTAAGATAACTTTTTTTTTAAGATACGAAGACCTTTCGTACAGAGAGAAAAATGTTGTTTTTGTAATTTTTACCCTAATTTTATATAAAATTTAATTTTGCAACATAAACAAATCAACATAAGTTTGTCGTGTTATATTTTACCGTGTTGCCATCAATTCTACACATCTTATATTCTTACATGAGTTCCAAACAAAAATAAATGTGATAACGCAGTTGAACCAACAGTTATTATTAATTGAGTGATAACTACGACTGTTTAAATTTTCACTGTTGTTTGGACTTGAAAACATTTTTCTACATTTACAGGATATGTCTTATTTATTTGTATAAGTTTAAAATTTTTTCGTACATTCAGAATAATAAAAAAAATTATTATGCTTGAATAGTTTGACCGGCTATACTGTTCTCTAAATAGCAGGTTGTATGCATTTTGTCGTCTAACCACTAGATAATAAGCTTATGTTATTTTATAAAAATGTTTTATTATTAGCCAATAAATTTTCTTAATAATAATTGTTGTAACGTACATGAATGTAAAACAAATATGTCTTAACATTTATCACATAATGTAAAATATAATTTCGAATAACAAACGACATTTTCATCTTTCGTTTTTTGGTGTCGGAATAATGGAATACAGCGACTGTTGCT
Source organism: Copidosoma floridanum (assembly GCF_036245765.1). Taxonomy (NCBI): domain Eukaryota; kingdom Metazoa; phylum Arthropoda; class Insecta; order Hymenoptera; family Encyrtidae; genus Copidosoma; species Copidosoma floridanum. The sequence continues at coordinate 23,453,215 of NW_028321878.1, read as the reverse complement.
ACTATTTACATCATTTACGCCTGCGTATGGAACATTGTTAAAACTAAGTATTTTCTACCACGTTACTATTAACGATTTTTACTATCTCGTGCTCTACTCTCTGACTTGTTTCTATTTTATGTTCTCATCCCTATCTTTACTAACAGATATGGTTTTTTTAAGCACAACCAACGTAGGATGGGAGTGCCGTTTAATTTTTCAGAGCAAAAAGTGTGACCCGTCATGATTGTTCTATTATTTAAGTAAAGCAAATTTTGTACATAGCATGGGGATGATCTGAGTAAGTAACATTGTGTATGTATATGTTATTAAGTTTTCGACTAGCTCTAGTAGTTATGATTTAACGGGCCGACATTCTGTTGGTTATTTTAGGTTGGATATCAAAGCTTATTGCTTAAATTTGGACAAGTTTAAAAAAAAAAAAAAAAAAAAATTGACAGCATTTTAGTGCAGCCCTCGTAGACAAAAACAATAAATTGTCTCTCACACATTTTACACATCCATGATTAAAGACAGAATTTTATATCTCGTCAAAATATAACTTTTTAGTGTCATGTATTATGATGTATCGTATACTCTAGATCACAATGCAAACGCTCTATGATGAAAAACAGATATGAAACAGCAAAGAATATCTTTTTTGTCAGCTACAAAAAGAACTGCAATTTGTAACAAAGTGTTACACACAATAATGGAATTCATTTGATCTAAAACTGTTTGTACACTAGGTCTTTCTCTACAATCTCTTGTTATCAATTCAATCGGCAAAAATCGTTAAAGAATGGTAAAAATTATCTTTTTTTACACCATTTAATTTTTAAACATCATATTTTAGAGAAAACACCTTATATGGAAGTTATAGACACTAAAAACACACTTCTGTATGTTGACCGACTTCGTCTATTTTATTGTTATGAAACGGTTATTGGCAAAAAATATTTCAGAAAGTCTAAAACAGCATTTCGTAGCATGTTAGTTTGTTATTTAAAGTTTAAAGTAAGCACATTAGTATTAAGACGCAGTTAAATATAATGATGGAACAATATCAAAATAAAATCCTGTTATTAAAGTATTATTTTTTTGGCACCTCGTCGATTGATCGTGCTTTATAGGCAAGACAAAGATTTTGGATCTTTTTTTCCTACTGAATTCTCCTGCGTACCCTTTCTTGTATTTACAAGAAATTTGTTTTAGAACTGTATCAGGAATAAGCGGATGCAGCTAGGTAACAAGAAGTAGCCTTGTTTTAAATGATACACCGTAAGAGAGAGCACTCTAAATAAAGATTCTCTATTAATATACAGTGCAGAGTATGTATACGGACACTGACATTTTCGTATATCAAATAGAAAATCTACTTTTCAGAAAATACCCTCCAAAAATAGAAACCAGTGGAGAGTAGGTGCTTGGATACCCAAGTATGAAGTTATACTTCTATGAAATCACATACACTTAGACACTGATTCCTAGTCCATGTTTAATACCCAAAATATTTATATTTGCATCTAAATGGTTGAGAAAAACCATTCTGTAGTACCGCTTTCTTTAATGTGGTAGTATTACATTCAAGTGAATTAATGTTCCCTCAGGATGTTTATCACATATATCTTTTTTTGACACATGGTATTTAAACATCGAACGTATATTAAAAATAACATAAAAAGTACCTAAAAAACAGTGCAGATCGTTTAACTATACCCTTTTTTATACGTATAATTTTAAAAATCGCAATTGCACAAACAACTTTCTATGAAAAAATTACTTAAAATTGCATTTATATGGTTTGTACAATTTCAGTTTGTATGAAAGATTACTTATAGATAAACCGTTTTAATTTATAAATTGGTCTATAAGTTATTTTTATTTTTATAACATAAGAAAGAAGGGGTCGAGTATGCGTAAAAGCGTGTATCTCAGTACATCTGTATGAGAAAAATAATTGCCAGTGTTGCTGCATATATATATTTATCATAAATATATTTGCGCTCCTCTCACTTTTTTAAACTTTTCCTCCGCTAACTATGTAATAAATGTCTTTCAGTCGAAAAATCACCTCAGTCTCAAAGGAAAAATTGAGAAAGAATAAAACGTCATAAGAATCAATTGTTGTATTTATGCAGTACAAAAAATTCTTTTTAATTTTCGAAGATTTTGATGAAGTATGCAAAAATCGCATGATTGAATCAAAGAGTTAAAATACTTAGTGACAAGTGGACTGACACTTGATTATATGCAGTACGAAGTGAATATTTATCAAAAGCATTAAAGAACGTACTGGTTATTCCTCTTGTGAACGGTGAATATTTCAAGTATCATGTAATTTTTAATTCAACATATTGTCTAAGAAGAGATAACATTTTTTTTATAAATAAATATAATATCCAGCATCACTTACATGGAATCTCGACGTTGATTGATATTGCAGTAAATGATATGGTAAACGACTTTGTGTTGGATTTTATGAACGTGGTATGTCTTTGGGTTACAAAAAAATTGCTCAGAGAATGCTAGATGTCTGAAATGAATGAATTGTTAAGAGAATACTTGTTGCAAATATCTCGAAGACTAGTAAATTTGTCTGCACAAATTCCTAGTGAATTTCAACGTATATAAAATACGGTCTTTGGGATATACAATTAAGTGGAAATCCACCGAGTTCAGATTATTTGATTTATATACTGCAGTTTTTGTGTTAAAAAATACATTACAAAAAAAAATTAATATGACCATTTCTTACTTTATAACGTTGCATGTTAAATATTGTCATGTTAAAAACTTACGTGTTCTACAGAAAAAAGTTTCTTGTTTCGAATGTTCATAATTTGATGTATTTGGCTGATGATGTTAGAAAGATGAATTGCTCTCTAAGTGAGATAGCTCCTTTTGATTTTGAGAACACCTTAGGAGGCATAAAAGATGATGTTCACAGTAGTTACAAAGTACCTCTTATTCAGGTGTGTAACAGAATCGAAGAAAAATTTTTAGAACGAAGTTCTTTATGTCACGTGCTTGGGGGGCTGGAATTTTAAAAACGACAGATTTACATGAAACGGAAGTGGTTGACCAGGAGTTTCTTTCTCCTAATTTATTTTATTTCCCCCCTTTCCCCACCACTCTTACCATCAGTCCCCTACACACTTCTTCTCACCCTGTCTCTTCCAAGCACGCTGCGCTAGTCTCCTGCACACCTTCTTCCATCACTCCCCGTTTTGCCTTGCCCCGCCATTCCCCTTTACTCTATACCATTAAAGCACATACACCAAACAATTGATGTTTCAATGAATCAGAATGTTTTTCCCCCACAATAATTTTTATTTACCATTAAATTTATTTTTCTACAATTCTGAAAAAAAAAAAAAAACAGTTTCCAAAGAGATTTGAACCCCCAATCAAACCTCTGGTCAAGGCCCTGACCCTGCACTCTGCTGGGAACGTGTTCGACCGAAGAAACTCGATTACTTTATTTTGTCATACAATTCCTTGCTTATTTTTAATGCAAATTTTTATTTACTGTGTATTCATTCGTTTGGTTTGATTATACATTAAATAAATAGATAAATTATTTAATAAAATTTATTTTTTAGGTACATGTTTCGAAAATTTCTAAATAAGTATATATTAGCAAAGTGGCTTTAATATTATGTAATAATAAACATTTGTTTACTTATCATTATTTTGTTACTTTTAAAATAAATAAATAATTGTTTACACAGTTTTTCATCAATATTTTCTAAAATTGAAAAAAATTTTTTTGTACTATAAAAATGCATGAATTAATTTTTATTGTGTTGTATTCTTTTACAATTTTTCTATTCGTGATTAATGTGATTATTTGATTTAAGGACGTTCTTCACACAGTTACCGGGGGGAAAGTTCAGAAGAGTGAGAGGAACGCTATTGTCTGCAGTAAAGCTAGAAATTGTTTTTCTCATGCGAGTGTACTGATGTACATGCTTTTACGCACATTTTACCCCTCTTTTAAAATTTATTTGAAAACCAATTTGTGGGTCTATTTGAAAATTCGATAGGTTTATCTAAAAAAAATCTTTTATATCCGAAAAATTGGGAGATTTCTATAAATCATATAAATGCCATTTAACGTTATTTTTTCACAAGGTTACATATTAAATATCGATCTTTGTAAATATAACATATGTAAAATAATGGCACAGTCAAACGAGCTCCAATTTTGTGGGCATTTTTTATGCTATTTTCATATACGTTTGCCGTTTTAATAATATCTGTCAAAAGAACCCATGTGTGATAAACGTCCTGAAGGGACATTTACTGGCATGTATTACTACTCCATTTAAGAAAGCTATACTACAGGATGATTTTTCTTAATTTTCTCTAGATAATTATTTTTTGGGTAATAAATATAGACGAGGAATAAGTGTTGGATCGTATGTGATATATGTGAGCGTGACTTAACAGATGTAATCAGTGTAGACAGTAGGAAGTTGTTCTAAAACCACTGGCAGATTTGAAGAAAGTGCACAGTCTTGTACTGGTCAGCCTGTTTTATTTCATTGTGCCGTAGTATATTGTTTGTAAGCGTTAACTCATTTAATATTGAAATTATTGAAACCACACCCAACTAACGTAGGTATACTCTTTCCAACGATAAAATTGCACCATTTCCGTACGCAATATTATTTTATAGAAATCATTGTACTAACAAATGATCTAAAAATTATAAAAATACCAGAAATGCGATTAACTGATAAAAATTTTAATAATATTTTATTATTATCAGAGAGCAGCTTAATAGTATTAAACCCATTAGTACGTATCCTACTAACCCAACATTTTTAAATACCTATACCATAAAACCAAATAAAAATAGTCTAATCTAAATGAAAATACAAGATATATCTTGTGAAATGCCTTTTGCTACTTCGGGTGTTGTTGAGGCTGCTTCGCAAGTCCCTTGGGCCTGGTGCTTGCCCTGAAGATATGAGCCACCTGGTATGAAAACTACTATTCCTGAAGATTATTTAATTGCCACTTGATATTCCAGAGGAGTACGTAATTCCAATGTTGCATTAAAAAAATATATATAATATTTATTCTTTTGCCTGTGCCGTCTTATTAAAAAATAAGTTGTGTACAAATCCTAGTGATCTCCGAAGTGATTTTAGCTTCTTTATTCGTTAGTCCATCAGACATCCAGTTGAACATTACAGCTGATGACAGCACGGAATAAAAAATTCTTAAAAGAGTTTCCCCGTAGAGTAATTATTATTTTGATAATTATTAGAATTAAAATATACTCTTTCTGATTATGTGACTAAAAAAAAATTGATTAATACGTAAAAAAAAAACAGTTGAAAATGTTTGTTTTGGGATAAAATACGTACACCATCTTATCATATTAAGATTTTTAAACTCAGTTTCACAAATTAAAGCTCACATTTATCAAATGTTACATCGTAAGTTCAAGGATATCAAACATAATGTAGAAAAAGTAAAAATTTTGACCACGAAACAAAAATCTAGAAATGAGTTAGAAAGTGTCTTTACTTTTGCTTAATTATCTTCCAAGTATCTGCTGCATAAAGCTCTTCTACGCGACAAGGAAGATTTTGATAATTTCTTAGTGGATATTCATGCAGATATTAGTTGTTAGATGTACTGTTGGCGCTCGTAACTGAATTATTGCGCATGCGCAACAGCAAGAAGACAAGACGCAGTGACGCTGCACTTTAGCGTCAAGTAACTACGGTTTTTGTTCACTTTCGCGCAGTCAGTCAGTCTGTTAACTTACGTATACTCTGTTTTCACATTTCCTTTACAGTTTATCCTACCTAAGATAGTTAAGATAAGGTATCCTAAGATAGTTAAACCTTAAGATAGTGTAAATAAACGTGTCCAAGTTTAACTCTACATTTCGAGTGTATTTTATTCGCCAAGTCACCTGCTCAAACCCATACTGCTAACAGGTTATGGGCCCTAAATGGTAGTGTGGGTGTGGAATTTGCTCAATTGCGTCTTGTATTTCTTTCTTTCTTCTTCTTTCCGCTCCGCGCTTGAGCTTATCGTGCGTTCCCTGTGTGCTTTCCTCTTATCCTTCTTACGTAAAAACGTAATGGTGGAAGCAACTGGGAGCTCTGTGTCGGGTAGCGAGCACTGTGAGACGGAAGAGCCTGGCCGTCCTCTCACTCCAACTACCACCGAAGCGGCAGAGGGACAGCCCCAGGAGGCAGCAGAGCAGAGTCAGAATGGATGTTCAGCAGCCGAATCACCTCGAGGCGCGGACGTCGGCCCTACTCTCGAGGCTTCGGGCGAAGCAATAAAGAAGGTTGACATTAAGAAGAGAGTGAGGAGCAGTAAGTACTAGAAATAGATATTGTTTTGAAGACTCGGTAATTACGTGAAGTGTTGTCGTTAAGTCACGTTCGTTTACAGTTTCCATTAAAAGATTGGTGTCTTGCCTTAAGATGGAGCAAGACAGCTCACTTAAGATTGCATGATTGAGGTTCCCTTGATTAGAAGGATTTCCTTTATTTTTACGGAGATTCGCGGAACTTGAGAGAGCCGGCACGTCTTTGTTTATGTGAGGGAGAGGCCCGCATCGTGACAAAGGAAGCGCGTTTCTCGATAAACCTGCCAGTCACCGCCAAGGGGGACACCTCGAGGGGAGGAGGGGATGCGCGCCTTGGTTATGGCTTGCGTTCGGCTGAACTGAGTGTGCGCGTCCTCTCACGCTACGGCTGGTGGCGCGCGTCATAGTAAATGCTGTTAATCGTCCATTTTAATTCTCTCTCTATGCATGTCACACATGATGCCAGCGCCATGTTCCCTCGCATTTGCTCACGCTCGATCTCCGTATCACTTCCACAAGAAAACTAATAGCCTAACGCGCACGCTAACATTATATAAAATACTTTTACCTATTTATTCCCCGTTAGTTTTAGATCAAAATGCCATCAATATGCTAAATGATGCATATAAAAAGATTTAAGACGATCTAGGGGAACTAGACGAGGTGGTCGTAACTCGTAAAAACAACCAGGCCATATTTTTCGTAAATAATGAAACTGTTGCATACATGGGAAGAGATGCACATCACAATCAAGATATGTTAGACCTGTTTAACTTAATAGAAGAATGTGCTGGGCAAATTCGACTCGTCCATAAACAGTGTATCCAAAGGAAAGACCCTAAAGATAGAAAAATAAATTTGATTGATACCTCACCTAAATATAAGAATAAAGACTTGAAAGATAGAAAAACAAATTTGATTGACACCTCATCTAAAGATAAGAATAAAGATTTGAGAGATAGAAAAAAAAATTTTACTGATACTTTAACTCCTAACAAGGTTGAATATTCGAAAAGCAAAAATTTAGATTCGATTGATAGCCAATTCAAAGACCTGCAAAACAGGAAAGATAACCTAAAGAAAGAGCTAGATAGCTTACATAAAGAAATGGCGCATGCAAATCATGAACTTAAGAAAGAACTAATAAAAAGAACCGGTTAAAATATCAAACCTAAAGAAATTATATACTCACGAAACGAAATTACAAAAGCCTCAAAGAAAGACATCGAGGAGATCAGGAAGCTGGTAGAACAAGAGAGGCATCAGCAGAGCTCCTGAATGTTGCTGAGGTTTGAGGTTGTTGCCTCACAATATAAGAAGGCCCTGGAAAAGGAAAGAGAAGAAAATAGGAGGGCTCAAAAGACGATTCAAGCTGAGTTTGACCAGCGTCTGGCCACTCAACAAAGAAAGATGGAGGCTCTTGAGCAAGAACTGGCCAGGAGTCGAATAAAAGAGGTAAATAAATTTACTACATCTACTCCGGGACCTAAATTATGTAAACGACTGATTAATATAAACTCCGACTCCATTGATAATTCGCTGACGTTTGAATGCGCTGTGCCTAATGATAGTCTAAAGATAAATTTTATTAATAAAGATAGCCTAGGGTGTTTTAATTATTCCCTCACTAATGCAACAAAACTAGAATTATTCTTAAAACAATTGCAGTCAGAACTATAAAGTAAAAAATTGCTTCACACAATTGATTCAAAACTGGAAGCCACTATGAATATTACTCAATAAAAAATGGAAGAAGATAAAGAACAGGCCCTAAACGTAATACTAGGTAGGTTGTTCCTAGATTACTAAAACAAAGTATATCATATTACTGATCCATCAACAATGATACAAAAAATTAAGGATATGAAAAGGGGTGACATAAAAATGAGTGCATATCAAATACGTAACAAAATACATTCCGTTAGATTTGACCCCAAAAAGCAAAGTGCTACTAAATTTTGTGAATTTTTTTATGGACTGGTAAGAGATTTTAAATTAATTAGTAAAACTAACAGTTTCTCCGAAGATGAGAAAAGAGATAGTTTCTATCATGCGATTATCGATGGAGTACCGGACGTAAAAATAGCCGATTTCAACAGGCTGTTTGAAAGTAAGGATAGCTTATCTTTTAATAACTTAAGACAATATATCTTAAAACAGGAGGCAGAAGGGTCACCTCCACGTCCAACAACGGGTGCTGGAGTAAGCCGAGGTGGGGCGAACGCTGGACTGAGTCGAGGTGGGACCAATGCTGGGCCAAGCTGAGGTGGGGCAGGCTCTCGACCAGCAACCAACGTAACTGCTGCTAACGCGGCCACCGCCAGCACTCTATGCTACGAGTGCAATGATAACGGGCACTATTCAAGGGACTGCCCAAAAAAAGGGCAGAATCTCAAGTGGTGCTACACCTGCCAACGGTTCGTGCAGAACCTGCGAGAGCACATAGGGAGGTGCAGAGGTAATTCTAACAAAAGTAGCAATTGGGATTTTAAACGTTACACGGTGGTGGTAACAATAAGAATAATTTTAAAGATAGTAATAAACGGAAACCTGAAAAATAGCATACAAATCATAACAACAAGAAAGCCAAGGTCGATAACAAAAAACAAGGCGAAGAAGGTAAAAATAATGTAGAAATACCTAGGTCTAATGCATGCAGTGGTTTGTTTGCTGTTAACCCCGAAACTTTGCTCTCTACGCGCGCGGAGGAATCACGAGATAACGGTTGCAAGAAAATTGAGTTCGTAGCAGATTTAGGCGCCACAGAATATTTTGCTTATTCTAAACTCTAAAAAAAAATTTTAATGACTGTAAAAATAAATTGATTAAATGCGTGAACCAAGATTCCTCCACGGACTTGAGAGCGGAAGGAGAAGGGTGCGTTTCGGGTAAAACTAACCAAAGCAAGATAGTCCTAGATACAGTTGTATACGCTAAGGCACTCGCTGGAAACTTGCTGTCGCTTCGTTGTTTTGCTGAAAGGGGCATGAGTATATACCTTGATAACACAAAGCTAGATATATTTGATCTGCGTTTTAATGAGACAATAATTTCTGGTGTCTACAAGAGCCCTTACTGGATAGTAGAACTACTGCAAGATGGCCAGAGCACAAGTAATAATGAGAAGTGCAAAGAAATTATAGACTGCTTAACGGTAGAAAATCCCCTGAAAGCAAAGACTGAGAAGGTTCAGCAAGTCAGCAATAATGATAGGAGCTGCCCTGGAATCTCAAATAATGAATCGGAAAGAGCTGGTTCACACAGCTCTCATCAAAGTGAGTTTAAGAAAACAGTTAAAGATAGAAAAATCAATAATTGTGATCACCTTATGATTGGTGAGATTCCAGAAGCTCAAAGCCCGTTTACAGAAAAGTACAGAACATTTGAAAGAAATAACAGAGCCATTCTCTGGCATGTAAGATTCGGACATGCCTCAGCAGAATATCTCAAGGCGCTAAAAAGAAAATATCCGGACAATAAAGATTTGAATAAGGCCGTCGTCGACAGCTTCATTACAACATGCGAGGTGTGCCAAGTTGCTAAAATCAAGAGATTGCCTTTCAGTACTAAAAAAGATAGGGCAACCAAACCACTTGAGACAGTTCATGCTGATACAATGGGACCAACCAGCCCAGCTACTTATCCTAAAGAATACAAATTTATAATCGTCCATACGGATGACTACTCACGATTGACTATGGCATACCTAGTGAAGACAAAATTGTAACACTGCTTCTTGACCTGAAATAAAACGAGGTGCCGACGCAGCGTTAGCAAATCTCGATCGCGTTCGTCACCGTTGTCCCTCTCACCTCTTGGATTTCTGCTCCTGAAAAAAGGGATAGGCGTGGGAGTTCTCCCGTTTTACGGAAAGAACTATTAATTTACGCACAACAAATACCTTTCACTGTTTCTTTTATTAAATACTTAACACTAATACACAGTCTCTCTCTCTTCACAATACACGACACAATGCTTCACTTCGACCTCTGGACGGCGCTACAGCGACTCCGCCTCACAACCTACGAGCCGCGAGCGCTCGTCCACCACGTCCTGCTGGTCCGGGACCAAGAGGGGCTCCAGGGGCTTTATCTTGGAAAAGTCAAGCATGCACTTTTAAACGTATTTTGGTCATCTGCACATGTGTAGAAGTCAAATATTGGTTTCTGCACATGCGTGAACAGTGAAAAATGCACCTTTTAACTTTCTTAAAATAAAGCCCCTGCTCGTCCTCGACCCACACTACTACGCACACACTCACACTCCGTCCCCAATCTCTCACACTGCTATACACTCACTCTCTCTCTCTCTCTCTCTCTCTCTCTCTCTTGCCGCAGGAGAGCCTACTAGGACTTCTTCTGTTTTCAATTTTCATTAACGATCTTCTTGCTGTCTGTCAGGATTGTGGCTACCACATCTATGCTGATGATTTCTGTTTTTATTTCCATGGCCATGTCAAAGAAGCCGAGCGTCTTATTGAACAAGTGAACTTAGTATTATCGCGAATTTCTATGTGGGCCGAACAGAACGGCCTAATAGTAAATGTACTGAAGACTGTTGCCATTTGGTTTGGAACCCGGGGATTTAGGAATAGAATGAACCAAACTCTACCTCCTATCAAAATGAACGAGGCCATCATCGACACCAGTGATACCATCAAGCTCCTCGGTGTATTCCTCGACTCATCTCTCACTATGAGACCTCATTGCACTGCCACCGCCGCCAGCTGTTTCACTGCGCTTGCAAAACTCAAGCGCCTTAAAGACTGCATACCTAGAGATACAAAGCTACTTCTCGTTCAATCACTGGTTTTTCCACGACTCGAGTACTGTGCAGCGTTGCTTTACGGACTTTAGGCCGAGATGACGACCAAATTAGGTCGATGCAAAAATGCCGCTCTCCGCTTTGTAGAAAACATGCGCAAATCGGAACACATCACACCAGCATACCGCAAACATCACATCCTGTCTTTCAGTAGCAGGATCCTTTACTGCATGCTTAGTCTGTTGGCCTGTGTCCTCAAAACTGGAATTCCTACCTACCTCGCAGATAGATTTGCCTTTAAAATTACGTTATCAGAGACAGTCTGTTCTAGAAGATCAAACACCAAAGAACTCTTCGTACCCAAAGCCGCTCTGGACATATTCAAAACTTTATTCACTGTCGCAGCGGCCAGAGAATGGAACAGGTTACCTGTCAGCCTCCGTATGAGTTTCTCTAGACTCGGCTTCAAGCACAGACTATTGGATTTAATTCGATCACAATACAACCAGCTACACGATCCTTAGTCCATAGTGGATTAATTCTTATACCGATTACCAGTGTCAAATTTCTTTTATTTACTTTTTAATTCATTCAATTATTCTTTTAATTTTAATTTTACTTCACTTTACTTCATACTTGTTTTTCTGCGCCAATGTGTATGCCGACACATATTTTTGCTGCTATGCAGCTCTAATGAATCAATCTCTGTGTCTGATATGAACTTACCTTGTCAAGGCTATTCTGGGACTATGGCCCTTAGCCTAATAAATCTAAATCCAAATCTAAATCTAATCTCTCTCTCTCTCTACTCTACTATCTACTCTAATACACGACAATACGCACGAAAAATGGCGGCCCTCCCATGCACCTCGGGGTCTCTCGTACACTTCGTCTCGTCAACCCAAACTCTCTCTCACTCTCTCTCGCACTGTCTACACTACAATCTCTCTCTCTCTCTCTCGCACTGTCTACGCTACACACTACCTCTCTCTCTCTCTTTAGCCTCACCTCCTGGTCAAACGTCCGCGAGTCCAACCCGGCGTGATGTCGTCCGGTGTCCTCGAGCGGGTCGTTCGTCCTGCGGCTTCCTCTTTTCTCTTCTCTCTCTTTCAACTCTTCTCTCTCTGCTTCTTCTCTCAGCGGCCGTAGTCCTTGACCTGGAGACCTCGTCGTCCGGGGGGGAACACAGCAGCTTCTCGTCTCGCACGCACAGTCCTCTCTCTTCTCTCAACACTCAACGCACCTTCTCGAAAACTCTCTCTCTCAACTCTCGCCAGGAAATCCTGCAAAACCACCGAAGCTCTCGCTGCTCGCGCTTAAGCGTGCAGCTCGAGGCTCTACTCCAAACTCACTCACGATCTCTTGCTCAAGCAATGGCCGCCGCCACTGCCACCACCACGTATCTCCTCTCGCAGTCACTCTCATACTTAGCAGCTGCTGTGTCTCGGTAGTCGCGTTCGCACTTTCCTTGTCCTTTTCTGCTGGCACTGCTGTGTCTCTGCATCTCAGCTGTTTGTTCGTTGGCGTCCACGTCCGCTCCTCTCAGCGTGTATACAGCTTCCGAAAAACAAACAGTTCGTAGAAGCATCAAATTAATGCTCTTTGTATACACGTTGCATCAGCGAGAGCATTTTGGAATATAGAGGCCATTTTGCCTCGTTACAAACCATGAAGCAGGATGTTGTTTGGACAATTCTGTGACAAGTGCACGATACCTGTTGGGTTTTGATGCAAAGATATGCTATCTTTGAACCGATCAAGGCATGGAGTTTACAGGAGGCCAAACGGTAGAAATTCTCCAGAGGTTGGGACCAGAACTACAGTTGGCCTGTCCAGAATCCCTTTAGCACAATGAAGTCTCAGAACGGATTAATCGTACCTTGCAAAACAAGGTGCAAGCCTACATGTACGACTCCGGGCTCAGGGAGAACATGTAGGACTTAGCCCTGGGCAGTGCAGTATATGCCTACAATCGGACACCTCACCGGTCTAACGATATGATAGCCCCTTTAGGAAAGTTTGCGCACAATCTGAAGATAGACATAACCCAAATCAGAAGATTTGGCTGCGTCGCTTTTATCAAGATACAAATGAACACTAGAACCAAATTCGATCCACAAGGGATACGAGTCGTGCTGGTTGGTTATATCCCCACTGGCTATTCTTTCTTAAGACCTGAAGATGGAAAACCTAATGAGAGTCGAGACGTAAAATTTCAAGAGAGACTGGTGTTCAGAGGTATCTGGGGAAAGGACAAAATAGCAAACTGGGGAAACCACAAGACAGATATTAAACAAGATGAATGGTTCGTTAAGATTGATAAGACTAGCCCTGAAGAGTCATTAGAAACGGAGGGAGAACCAGTAGTCAAGAGAAAGCACGGTCGGCCCAAGAAAGTTGGAGATCTTGGTCAAGAAAGCCCTAAGCAACTCACTAGAATAAATGATACGAGTTTTGCAGGAGCCATCGACACAAACAAGTTGAATAAACTGCTTCAATCGATGGGCGATGTTGACTGTTTAATCGCAGAAGTCGAAAATGAAATGTCACATGCCCTTATTGCTGGACTGAACAAAGATCCCGCAAATTACAAAGAAGCTGTCGCATCTTTGGATCGCGATAAATGGTTTAGAGCAATTGATGAAGAACTAGAATCAATGCGGAAAAACCAAGTGTGGAAACTTGTAGAAAGACCAACCGTGAACGCTGAAGGTGGCAAGCCCAACATCATCGACTCTAGGTGAGTTTTGAAGAGAAAAATAGATAAAGATGGAAACACGAAGTTCAAAGTTAGGTTGGTAATTTGTGGCTTCAAAGATAGGAACAAGTACGATCTGCAACAAATCTATGCCCCAGTGTCTGGGCTGGCCCTGGTAAGATCAATAATATCAATAATAAATAGATACAATCTGGAGACTTGCCAACTTGATGTCAAGGCAGCTTTCTTAAATGGATCTATCAAAGAAGAGATATACATGGAGATTCCTGAAGGCCTGCTTGATGGTGACAGTTTCAAGAAAGCTCAGGTTTGTAAATTGGAAAAAGCCCTTTATGGACTTAAGATCAGCCCAAAAAGATGGAATAAGCGGTTTCGCGAAACTGCATCTAAATTGGGACTACGGTCACATACAAGCGAGCCCTGTCTCTATACATGGAGAGAAGCCGATAACTTTCTAGTCCTGATCCTATAGATCCTATACGTGGATAATATGATGATAGCCAGCAATTATGTAGGCAAAATGAATGAAATTAAGACTGGTCTGCAATCTGAGTTTGAGATGTCAGATCTTGGCGAGGTTGGCACATTTCTAGGCATCAAAGTGGAAAGAGATAGAAATCTTTACGCAATTTCACTAACACAAACACCATACATAGATAAAATGTTAGAAAAATTTGGATTCAACGAGTCAAAACCCCAAAGAACACCAATGGTGACAAATCAAGTTTTGAATTGGCAAAGAAAAGATAGAGAAGAGTCTGAAGGTGCTGGAGAGTTAAGCACAACGATAACGAGAGAAAATGTGCCGTACAGAGAAGCAGTCGGTAGCCTGCTGTATTAAGCCAAAACAATTCGACCAGACATTTCATACTCGGTGAATGTACTGAGTAGACATCAAATCGGCCCAACTGAAGATGATTGGAAAATGGTCAAGCGGGTACTTCGATATTTACAACACACAAGAACCCTAGTATTAACTTACAGAGGTTGTAAAGATGGATTAGAAGCCTATTCAGATGCGAGTTTGGCAGATTGTAAAGGCTTCATAACAACAGATGGATATCTCCTAAGGTTGTACGAGGATGCAGTTGCTTGGAAAACAAGAAAATAGAATTATGTTGCTTTTTCAACCTGCGAAGCAGAATATGTGGCAATGTGTGACGCAAGTCAAGAATTGATTGGACTAGAGCACTCTATAAGTATTATATTGTCTCGCACTTTATTGCCCGCGGATCTATGGTGTAACAACAAAGCTGCCGGAGCAAGTGCTAAGATAGATGGTGGCAAAAGACTGAGACACATGACTGAGATAAAGGCTCACTACGTTAAGGAATGTGTATCCAGAGAAAAAATAATTGTTAAATGGATTCCATCCAAGGAACAACTAGCAGATATCTTTACAAAACCCCTGCCGTTTGAACTGCATGAAAGACTAACGAAAGAAATTTTGAATGTTAATTAGCGTAAAATGCATAATAATTAAATTTGAACTTGAGATAGTAAAATTAGTAAATTAATAATACATAGATAATGGTGGTAGACATGCTGATTAATGTACTTTCTATGTATGTTTTAGCTCGTCGGAATCAACCACAATGAGTGACCCAGAAGCTCACGTGCTCCACATCGTTGGCTGATTAAAAACTCATTTATATTCAGTGTTGATGTTCAAATATATCTTTTCTTTTCGTTTTAATAAATTCAGATACGAACGGGAGGGAGTGTTCGATGTATTGTTTGCGCTCGTAACTGAATTATTACGCATGCATAACAGCAAGAAGACGAGACGCAGTGACGCTGTACTTCAGCGTCAAGTAACTACGGTTTTTGTTCACTCTCGAACAGTCAGCCAGTCTGTTAACACACGTATACTCTGTCTTCGCATTTCCTTTACAGTTAATCCTACCTTTTCTGTTCGTTTAAATACTGTATTTAAGATAGTAACGTGTTAAGATAGTATAAATAAACGTGTCCAAGTTTAACTCTACATTTTGAGTGTATTTTATTCGCCAAGTCACCTGCTCAAACCCATACTGCTAACATTAGTATTTTTAAGCAAAATTTGGTGAGCCGTGTCTGTTAGTGTTGTAATTAATATGTATTTTATTTAGTGCAAATGAAAATCCTGATTTAGTATAAGTCCTTTGTTTCAATCATAAATGTCTACGTTGACGTCTTAGACAATTAGACTGACATTCTAAAAAAAAGTTTATTTAAACAAGTGATTGGACAATACGTAGCTCAAAGAAAAAATCAGAAAAAATGATTTTTAAGGACAATCAATTATATTTGACGCTGATAAGTTAACTAAATTTAAACAGTTTATGGTTTCTATCCAAATATTATTTGAAAATTTTTACATTTACAAATTTTTTGGATGTTTTTGTACAGTCGTATGCTACTTTCTCTGGCTCAAAGTCTGATAAAACATTTCTTACTGCTCTTGGAATAGTTTTAAAAAATTTTAAAGACGAGAAAGAAGGGAGGATAGCCAGAATAAACAATTTGAACGTTAAAGTTATCAAACCATTAAATAAGGAATGATACTGCTATTAAAAAAAAAATATTCATAAGCATTATTTACAGCTATGTTAATAATTATAATTTTATATAACACCTCTGCGTGAAAAAAATTATTCACTTTGTTTAAAAATAAAAAAGTATTCATGTTTCAGCATTTTTTTTTTTTTTTTTCGTCATCAACTTAAACTATTAATCACATTTGTAATGGTACATGAGGAAATCAACAAAAGTATCCCATTTTTTGTCCCATATTTTAATGAAAAAAATTTTTTAAGGCACACCTTTAAAACCTTCTCATTGTACTTACTCGTAGTGTGATGAACTATGAGAAAAAATTTTTGAACACAAGGTTTAGTGAGGGTTCCACCCTTTTTCCGCGATTTACATGTTAAAATTACATCTATATAGATTTTTTTTTTTTTTTATTTATCATCGCCCGTAGGCTCAGACATGGCATTTTTTTACACAAGCATAGTGTTAATTAGCCACCGGTGCACCTGAGTTATGACCAGATGTTTATATACATATACATACATAAACAAATGGACCAACTCAGTCACACCTATGATCACGTAGACGAAGCGTCAGAGAAACAGTTAATCGACCTTCGAGAATCAAGAGCACAGGCGAAACGACGAGACTCGAAAGGTGACCAAGCGGTCACCCATCCAAGTACTAACCGCGCCGAATGCAGCTTAACCTCGGAGATCGACGAAACTGCAACTCTACCGTTGCGACACCGCGACCACATAAAATCTATATATATAATATGTATAGATGGCATTTTGACATGTGAATCGCGAAAAAATATGTCACCCTCATTAAAACCCGTGTTCATGGTACATTACATCACTAACGCACAAAGTACAAACATGAGCGCCCGAAGGGCGCGATTATTGTATGTTGGTGCCCGAGTCGCGTATAATGTTTTTCTTACCGAGGGCGCAAAGTGCAATTTTGTGCCAGCGGGCACACATTGCGCCCAGTAAATCCCTTTGGGCTCGGAGGGCGCAAAAAACTTTTTTGCCCATGGGCCCAAAGTGATTCCAAGGACGTGAAGTGTGACCCAATGGCGCAAAGCGGCAGTTGAACTTTGGGCCCATGGTAGGACATAGTAGTTTTAGAAAAAAATTTTTTACAACCTAAGGCGTTTTTGAGGGTCAGGTGTGCCCTCGGTAGGAAAAACAGGATTCGCCATATAAGCGCCATCGCTCCGTGGCTACCTTACGTCCTGCTTTGCAGGCCCCTTGGGCCGCAAAATAGCCCCAGAGACAATGGCACTTATCCGACAAAAACTAGTATTCCTTATAGTACATGGCATTACGAGTAAAATGAGCCCTATCATGAAGGTGCGCCTCAAAAAAATTTTTTTTATCAAAATTGGGGACAAAAACGGAAAATTTTTTGTGAATTTTTTTTTATATACTCAGTAGCATGTATGCTCTTTTACTTTTGCGTATTTATGCCATCAAAAGAACCTTCATATTTCGGGAAGCTACCATTTGCCGTCTCACGCTGACACCATAGGCCCACCTACGGTCCTTAGCAATCGATGGGGGATCTCCAGTTCGTCGAGCTACAATTTCTGATCGGGGTGTGACGGAGAACGTCAAACGTTATGACAGAAAGCCTGAGCACTTTCTTGTGACAACTGTTAGGCAGCGAGCTTTCAAAAAAGTTACGCTTTCTGGAGCGTAAGAATACTATGAAGGCTCGTACTTTCGGGGAGGGGAGCAAGAAAAGGTGCATTATTTGTTAAAATAAAAAAATCTTTTCACATTACAATTTTACATTTTTTTGTAAGAGTCAGAGCTTTTTGTACCTGATGAGGGCCAGGACGTTGTTTAAATGGCCGAAACGTTATTTTTTGTTTTTTAATAATTACGAAAATATGACAGTACCACCGTTGGACGTTGTTTTTAGAAAAATTTACGTTCAAAAAAAATTTCTTATGGTTAATTGAATTTAAGAAGAACTAAAATTTATGTATTTATTACACAATTCCATAAATAATAAATAATTATTTATCTATATAACAAGTAACACTAATAGTTTTCAACTCATTGCTTGGATCATATCTAGAAAGATTATTGCTTGTCACGTGATTAAAGCTATTTTGTTCGTTGTATGATTTTATTAAAAGACATGTCACGTGGTTTATTTAGGAGCCCTTGACAAATAGATTTATCTCAATTGCAATAATGTTTAAAACGAATTTAGCTCACGCGCTGGCCACGATCTGAACTAACACTATTTTGTTTGTCTGCCTTTTTGAAAAAAGCAGTTCGACAAAAAAAATCGCAATTGATTAAATTTGATATAAAATCAAATTGTTTGTAACAGATGATACACGACACATGTGTTTGAAAAAAATATTTAATTTATTTTACTTCATATGGTACTGTAAATGTCAAAAACATTATCTAATAAAACTGGACTTTGTGCTCTTGGTAAGAAAAATAATATACGTGTCTTGGAAACAAATATACAACTACCGTGCCCTCCAGAGGCTCATGTTTGTACATTATGTCTTAGTGAAGTGATGTATTATCAGAATTTTTTTAACAATGACCTAGTAGATAAATAACACATTGTGAACGGTACTCATTTTTAACTAAGTACTCAAACATCTCATGTTGATTAAATGGAAGAGAGATTAAATTAAGATAAATGTACTTGGCCAGGGTCAAAACCTTTCCCAATACTTGACCACTAAAAAAATTACGCGATTTATAACAATTACCGTGAATTTGAAGCAAATTTTTTAATGGATTCTAATTCAGTGTGCATTAAGGGACTACGTTAAAAATTAATCAAATCAGTATTTTATCAAAAAAAGTGTCAAAAAACGTCCGAAACGAGAGTATGTACTTACACTACGCTACGCATTACGTTTTTAAGCTAATTAGTTGGGTAAGCCGTTGTATTTCTTAAGCTGTAATTTACTTAGTAAGATTAGATTGTTGTTAAGTTATGCATTTTTATAAACCTTATTATGAATTAAGTAATATATCATATCCATTGTTATGTAATTAACTACTTTTTTTTTAACTTTAGTGGTCAACTAACAGTACATGAATATGCTGCTAGACCAATAACTGGACACCTGGCCAAGTACTAGGTCCCGCGTCAGCATAAAACCTTTTGTTCCAAAAATTGGCCTGTCAAAGAATAATGGGTTACACGTGAACATAACCTTTCTTCATAATAGTTGGCCTATTAAAGGATTGTAAAAGTGAAAACAGAGTATGAAATCAAGAGTAAGAAATATAGTGAGCATTTCACGTACAACATTTGTCAAAAGTATTGATTGCCATTTAAAAACATGTAATCATAAATTTACTTCTAAAAACGTTCATTAGATATTCTAATAACCATGTTATTTAATGTTACTTATAAGATCTCCCTTTTTTAGGGATACTTGAATTTTTGTACTTCGGGAAGTTGGCTTCTACGTGAGCAAGTATGTGAAGTTGCTTTTTATGTGAGACACAAGATCAAGTTTTAGCTTACGTGTTTGTTGATTGCTTCCTATTTTTGTATTTATTGCAGTTTTCCATTTTTTAAACATTTACAGATAAGCATTTAAAATTTTTTATACAAAATAATTATTAATTATTTAAAAAAGACGGTCTTCTAAAATACTTTGCAGCGTGAAACAGAGATAACCAAGAACTGGGATTTCAAATTTTGGCCACCAGGAGAGGTTCCATTTTGCTTTGCCAAGTTTTGGGACATTAGATTACTTTCCATAATACGTGTTCATTATTTTAAAAATGTGTTAAAAGTGTTAATGACTATTTAATTTGAATACTATTTGATTTGGTGAAGGGATCCTTAAATTCCAAATGACTTTCAAAAACAATTTAAGGTACATTCATTACTAATTATTAACGCGAATTGCGTGTAGAACCTTACTAAGGTAACGAAATACGGGCACATTCACCTTAGCTACATTTATTTAATTTCTACTAAGATCATAAATTGCACATTCAAAAATATTTTTCAAATATCATTTGTCAAACTT